>NC_083714.1:114516398-114816398 GCF_033118175.1 Dama dama
AGCATTTGTTAAATTCTTTTCTAGTACAGAGTTACTATTCACCTTACAAGAATTATAACACCAAATGTCTTCATTAATTTTTTTTAGTTACAATGTGATGAAAAATTTACATTACCTTTTACATCTTTATTTTTAGGTAGATTTATGTCTCCTTATCGTAAGGTTAAGCATTCACATGACACTTTGATGTTTACTAGGTGGTTAAGTATCATATGCAAGTCAATTCTCATGGGAGACATTTTAAAGGCTGTCTGGATTATTTAAATGGAAAGAAATTGCTTCGGGAAGAAAGTGTGTACAAATGGAGTTCACTTTGAAGGGAATATATGGCACCTTAATCTGAAACCATCATGAGAAGCTGAGAGGGGTACCGCTATTGTCAGAGCAAGCTTCCTGCAGAGTACGTGGCCTCCGTTCCTAAGGGATAACGAAGGTCACCTCTTGGGTGTTTCCCTTTCATATAGTCAGGATTACCATTTTGACAACTTTTCCATGCATCACATTTTTTTAATATCTGTGTTTTCTGTATTTGACACCTCTCTTCCCACACAATACCCCACAGTGAGGTACATCCCTTATTCAAGTCATAAAATCATCTGCTTTTCAACTGGGAGGAAATCTATTGGAGAAGACAGTTCTGATGTTAGCCTAATAGTGTGAACCACAGTAACTGTCTCGGTGTGAAGAATTTTTTAAGGCCCCTAATTCACCTAAGGGACAAATGCAAATAAACAATAAGGTCATCTGCAAATTATATTCGCCTTGAAAATGGAACCTTGACTTCTCTGACTTAAGTGATTAAAATATCAGATTTGACTGTCACAGTGGCTTATCTTTCTGCATTTTAATATGCATAGTTGACAAAACAAAAGCGCTGTCCTTTTAAGTTGAAGAAAATCCAAACATATTGGCTGCAGGCATATAATGCACCATAGTTTGAAAACTATGATGTTCAGAATGAGTAGAGATAATTATATTGTTAAAATGACCAAAGAAAACAAATTACCCCACCATTGCTATAAAGGTAATATTATCACCTGAGTCCAGACTAAAATTTACCCACAGGGCTTCTTTCTGATATAACATTGCTGATCATGATGCCATGAAGTGTCGGGACATAGTGTCCATGAATGCATAGAGCCATAGGCTTATCCTGAAAAGGGAATTTCAAGCACAAGTAAGAATGTTTTTTAGACTACATTGTTTTCTCAGTTGAAAAAAGAAATAGTTTCTTTGGTCAAAAGATTTAAATGAACAAATGTAGACAATTATTTTTACCTGGCAGTAATCATCAGATCTCTGTAACCCACTTTGGAGAATAGTGTGTTTCCATAACAGAAGAATTGTTAGTAAGAAACTAACCTATACGGAGAAAAGCCTAGAATTCCTACTGGGCATCATACTATAGAACTAAGCCGCTCCTTCACATTTACAAATGCATCTTTGAGGGGACGAATTAGCTTGCTGAGATGGGGATGTGTTGGATCCTAGATAGCAAGATGTTTCTTTCTGTCTTTCTGGGAGGCATCTTCATATAGACCTTGGCTCTCACCTTGCAGGTGGATGCCCCACCCCTGTCTCCTCAGCAGCAGGTGTGTCCTGCCCAGCGATGCTGGGCTTCCTCATGATCTGCTTGCTATCGGCAGAGCTGCCTTCCATGCCAGTCATGCTGGCTCATCTTCTTTGCCTCCTTTTCTCCGTGGTTCAGTCCTCATCTCCCACCTTCTTCTTTCCCTTATTATTGAACATACATTGAAATGTTTTGCCACATGTCCATAACACTGTTGACATAAAAGTTTGGTACCATCTTCATTTCCCACTGTTCCACACCTAAAATGGTGTTCTCTAGTCTTTCCCCAACCTTCCCCCAAATGGATATTTGCATGGTCAATCTTGGTATGAGTTGAACATTTTAGAAAAAATCATCTGTGTTAGCTGTAGTCTGATTATTGTGCCCTGGGATTTTGAACAGAGCCAATCTAGAGGCCTCTTGGCTAGAGGCCAACTGCGTTGGGTTTGAGGGTGCAATTTGGGGTACATTTTAAAAGATGATATAAACCAACCATTTTAAAAGGAGATAATAAAAGTAGAATTCCTCCTATCACTCCCACAGAGATACCCAGTGGTTGGAGAATATTCGCTATCCCTAAGGAATTTTTTTTCTATGGGATATACTCCAAGATGTATACATTCCTGCCTTGATTTTTAAAGGCATATGTGAACATGTCAAATTCTATGAAATAATCTCTTGGTGTTTATTTTTTTTAATTTCCACAACCCCTCAATTCTGCTAGTTAATTAAAACAGATACATTTATCAATACATTCCTTTCACGAAAAAGTTTCAGTTCAGTTCAGTTCAGTCACTCAGTCATGTCCAACTCTTTGCGACCCCATGGACTGCAGCACCCCAGGCCTCCCTGTCCATCACCAACTCCTAGAGTTTACTCAAACTCATGTCCACTGAGTCAGTGATGCCATCACGAAAAAGTTTACACCTCAGAAAGTATATAATATATGGTAATGTAAGCCCTTTCCAGAGAAGGCAATGACAACCCACTCCAGTACTCTTGCCTGGAAAATCCCATGGACAGAGGAGCCTGGTAGGCTGCAATCCATGGGGTCGCTAGGAGTCGGACACGACTGAGCGACTTCACTTTCACTTTTCACTCTCATGCACTGGAGAAGGAAATGGCAGCCCACTCCAGTGTTCTTGCCTGGAGAGTCCCAGGGACGGAGGAGCCTGGTGGGCTGCCGTCTATGGGGTTGCACAGGGTCGGACACGACTGAAGCGACGTGGCAGCAGCAGCAGCAAGCCCTTTCTACCTCTTATTGGCAGAGCTTCACCTTCACTTGGGACTCTTCTTACAAGTCACAATAAATAATAGCATGTGGCTAAAAAGCACTACCAATATCCTAGACAAATGAAAATGCAAAAGGAACGGGAAACACAAGAAACTGAACATTTCATCTGCAGGGCTAGCAGAACACCTATGTCTTATGCCAGATCCCACACAGTGTGAATGATTACAGCAGAAAGAGACACGAGGATAAACACAACCATAAGACTCAAACCTCAGTTTAGTCTTCGACTCATCAAAGATCAGAGCTCTGATTCCTGCCTGTATTTCCCCTTCCCCTTCCACTGTGTCCAGGGCTTCCCCCCGCTCTCTCTCTGTCAGCCTGTCTGTCCTTCTGACTACCTCACCAGTGTGGCTCGAAACCCAGGCTCCCCACCGCCCACCCACAATGAAGATGGGCAGTGTGGCCTCAGGCCCTGTGACTGTGCTGGCAGAGGATAAGGTAGTGGTGAAGTCATCACCATTGGAAACAAGATATCTGCGGCAAAGCCTGCTAGCTACCTTTGCCAAAATACAGTCTCCCCTTTCTCCTTAGGAACACGACTAATTTTTAGCTGGGCATGTTGCCACCTGAAATAAACAACTGCATTTTCCAGCATTCTTAGCAACTAAATATGTCTCTCAATGTAAAGCCATAGTCCTTCCAAAGGCTTTAAAAGTAAGTTGTGAATAAGATGTAACCAACAAACTATACACAGAATTATTTGTGGAAGGACTAGGATGGCTGTTCATAAGGAACTGACTCAATTGAGAGTTTCTTTCTGCCCACCCTCCTGCTAGGAGTGTGAAATATGAACATGCTATCCAGGGCTCCAGCCATCTACCTTGTGCCATGAAGTATCCTTAAGGAATGATGCCTAAGCATAAATTTCTGAGCTTGGAGCCTGGTGGCACACCATGGGGTCACACAGAAGCATCCCTGGACACTTTGACTTCATATTTCCTCTGTGCAGAGGGATTCTAAGTCTTTGTAAGTTCAGTTATATTGATATCTGAGAAAAGACTGTTCTAGAAGAGAGGACAGTGAAAACAAGGGATTCAAGGCTGGAGTGTATCTTGCAAGTTTAAGTAGAATTGAAGTGGCTGATGTGGCTGGAACAGAGTGAACAAGGGGCTGAGTGGGAGATGAGATCAGAGTGGTACTGGAAGGTACTCCATTCAATCTTAAAGGCCTTCAGAAGGACATAGCTATTACATAGAGAGATGTTGGGAGTTGTTGCAGAGTTTGGATCAAAGGAGTAACATAATATGATTAATGTTTCATTATCTATCTGGTTATTGTATTAATACATAAAAATGTATAGAAACTCATTAAGAAGCTATGACATAATCCAGATGGGATATCATGGTGGCTTGAACCAGCACAATATTAGTAAAGGTGGTGAGAAGAAGTTCAGTTCAGTTCAGACTCTCTGTCATGTCCGACTCTTTGCAACCCCATGAACCATAGCATGCCAGGCTTCCCTGTCCATCACCAACTCCCAGAGTCCACCCAAACCCATGTCCATCGAGTTGATGATGCCATCCGACCATCTCATCCTCTGTCGTCCCCTTCTCCTCCTGTCCTCAATCTTTCCCAGCATCAGGGTCTTTTCCAATGAGTCGGCTCTTCGCATCAGGTGGCCAAAGTATTGGAGTTTCAGCTTCAACATCAGTCCTTTCAATGAACACCCAGGACTGATCTCCTTTAGGATGGACTGGTTGGATCTCCTTGAAGCCCAAGGGACTCTCAAGAGTCTTCTCCAACACCACAGTTCAAAAGCATCAATTCTTCAGTGCTCAGCTTTCTTTATAGGCCAACTCTCACATCCCTACATGACCACTGGGAAAACCATAGCCTTGACTAGATGGACCTTTGTTGGCAAAGTAATGTCTCTGCTTTTTAATATGCTGTCTAGGTTGGTCATAACTTTCCTTCCAAGGAGTAAGCGTCTTTTAATTTCATGGCTGCAATCACCATCTGCAGTGATTTTGGAGCCCAAAAAAATAGTCAGCCACTGTTTCCACTGTTTCCCCATCTATCTGCCATGAAGTGATGGTACTGGATGCCATTGATCTTAATGTTTTCTGAATGTTGAGCTTTAAGCCAACTTTTTCACTCTCCTCTTTCACTTTCATCAAGAGGCTCTAAGAAGAGGTTAGATATCTGGTATTTTATGAAGACAGAGCTAACAAGATTTCTTGATAGATGTGACAGAAAGAGAAAAATCAAGGGCACCTCCAAAGATTTGGGCCTCAGCAACTGGAAGGTTGGAGTTGCTGTCAATTCAGATGGGGAAGGCTATAGCTAGAGCTGGCTTGTTGACAAGGTAATAAAACCGCCGCGCCCCCCCCCCCCCCAATCTGCTCCTTTGATTCTGTTGCTTAGCTCACAAAGTCAGTGCAGATCTACTCAATGACTCCAGGAAGAATTCAAAAAAATCCCACCCTCACTCAACCCTCTCCATAACCTCCATAACATCCCATTATGTCCTCTGATTTCTACTTTAGAAATTCCCTTTAGCCATCTACTTCTGTCATCCATTGCCATCACTTTATTCAAGGCCACCATCATCACTCACCTGCATTATCACAAGAACCTCTGAGCTGGCGATACATCCGCTGCAGACTGCGCTATTCACGTCTCTGCATTTGAAAGCACAAACCCCTCCAATGGCCACCATTTCTTATTGTCCTTGGATTCAGTCCAAAGCGCTAAGTGTATTTTTTAAGTCATTGTTTTGAAATAATTTCTGACTCACAGAAAAGTTGGAAGAATAGTACAAAAACTTTCCATATACCCCTCACCCAGACATCCATTTTACTACTATCTCTATATGGAGAGAGCTGTGAAAGTGTTAGTTGCTCAGTCGTGTCTGACTCTTTGCGACCCCATGGACTGTAGCCCACCAAGCTCCTCTGTCCATGGGATTCTCCAGGCGAGAATACTGGAGTGGGTAGCCATTCCCTTCTTCAGGAGATCTTCCCAACCCAGGGATTGAACCTGGGTCTTCTGCAATGACTGCATGACTAACACACACACATACTAATATATAAAGTATGTGTGGGTTATACAATATATATAATTATACTGAACATTTCCTTCTGGGCACAATTTAAATTTTAAAAGTGTTAATACAACACAGCATATACAGATGTGTGTGTGTGTGTGTGTGTGTGTGTGTGTGTGTTAGTCACTCAGTCATGTACCGACCCTTTGTGATCCCCATGGACTATAGCCAGCCAGGCTCCTCTGTCCATGGAATTCTATTTAGAGAGAGAGAGAGAATACATTGTAAACATAATACTCTTTTACCCCTAAATACTTCAGTGTATATTTTCCTAGGAATGAGAACAATCACTTAAATAACTGTAACACAGTTATTACAATCAGAAAATTAACATTGTTACAAAACAACTATATAATATACAAACTTTACATTTTTTTCAGTTGAAAAAATTGTCTTTTTTCTCCTTTATAGCAAAAGAGATAGAGATGTAGATAGAGACGTTGTTGGCATTACTGATCCAGGAGCTAATCCAGGATCACATGTGGCATTCAGTTTTCCTGTCTCTTTTATTCTGGACCAGTTCCTCAGTCTTTGCCTTTTATGATATAGACACTTTCGAAGCATATAAACCAGTTATTTTGTATAATGCCCCTCAGTTTGGATTTCTCTGATGTTTCCTCATGGGTAGATTTAGGTTGTGCCTGTTGGGCAGGATGATCATGAAAATGACACGTCCTTCTCAGTGCATCATATCAAGAGGCAGTCTCTTCATCATGTTGCTTCTGCTTATGTGTCATCCTCATCTCTCACCCTCTATCCATCCTTGCTGCAAAGTTCTCAGGCATAGCCTCAGATAATCCATGCCAGCCCCATTTTCACCTGGCTAATCCATGCTGTTCCATCAGATCCCAGCCTAAACTAGACTGTTTCTGGGTCCCCAGACTTGGTTTAGGGCCTCTCCTCTGAGCTCTCATAGCACCCTGCACCCACCTATAATAGCACTTATTAGGCTGCGTAGTAATTGCCTATTTCCTTGTCTGTATCCTCTGGATGGCAAGCATTTAAGGCAGGGACTGCATAATGCTCACTATGGTCACCAGCACATAGCCCAAGATCTGGTTCATAGCAGTTGCCCAACAAATATTTACTGAGTGAAGCATTGCTGCGATGCAGACTTCCTCTTGCATGTTCCCAGAGCCCTGCATAGCTCCATTATCTCTTTCAAGGTGTTGCTAGATTGTTTGTCTACAGATGGTTTTCCCTGCTAGACTGGAAATGCCTGGAACCACATCTGAGCTCTTGCACACAGAAGGAAAGAAAGGAGGGGAAGAGGGAAGGAGAGAGACTAGGCCTTTTGTCATAGAAATTTGTTCCTTCTGAGTTTGTGTTGAGCAGGTACAGAGCGTTTTGGAACTTCTCTCCCAGCCACCCCTGCCCTCGCACCCCACTTCATGTTGATTCTGCTTTCCAGCATTGCACTGGGGGAGGGGGGGGCTGGGAGCCATGCCAGTTGCTTTAGCTGCCTTCTCAACTCCCTGTCAGCCCCAATTCAGGAATGGTTGTTCTGAGATTGAATTTTTGCTCTTTATGAGAGTTTTTAACAAGATTCTGAAGCATCTAGTGTGAATTCTCACCATATATACTAGTGAGCAGTGAAGTAAAAGAAGGAAGAAAAAAGAGAAGAAAGAAAAAGAAGCCTGAAATATTCACAGGTTAAATAGAATAATCCAAAATTTGACTGCATTGTCTTGTGAAACCTAAATGAACTAATCAGATGAAAGATAAGGAACTTCTTCCTCAAGAGTTTCCTTTTTCTCCTTTCTCTGGCCCTCATATTTAATTAATAACTAGCAAACACTTACTTTAAGGTTTTACAAGTTATAATTTAATCTTTGTAATATCTTGAACGTTTGGTTTTCCTTGTAACAACTTCTTTAAACCCTTCTTTCAGTATTAAGATTAGATTGGGCCATGAGCAACAGACATGCAAGTGGCTTAAACAAGATAAGTTTCCTTCTGGCTTTTGAAAATGAAGTTCAGAGGTAGGTCATCCATGACAATCAGAAACCCAGGTTCCTTCTCCCCTGTTGTTTTGTTCTGAACATGTTGCTGCTACCTTATTAGCTAAAATGGCTGCTGGAGCTCGAGCCATCTCATGTCATTCCATTCAACAAGAAGGAGAAAGGAACAAAGGTACTCTCCTATCCTTTAAAGATACCTTTTGAAAGTCAGATGTGAAACTCCTGCTTTCAGCTCATTGGCTACAACCTTGTCATGTGGTCACTCCTAACTGTAAGGGAAGCTGAGAATTAGAGCTTTTGTTTGTGGTGACCCAGTTCCCAGCTGAAGTTAGAGGGATAAGGAGAGAACAGATGTTGGAAAACACCAAGCAGTCTTTGACACAATTTGCTCTCTGTAAAATGAGGATAACACCGATACGTACTTCATGGAGTCTTTGTGGGTAGAAAGTGAGAAAATGCAGAAGGTGTGCATCACTCATGGTAATAATGACTTCATAAAAAGAAGAAAGTATATATAATAAGTGTGTACTGAATGGTAGTTCATTGCTATTACTATGAAACCTGTGGGGAGTATCCTTATTTTGAAAAATGACCATCCAAAATGTCAACTTCCCTAATGACACTAACCAGGGTTCTTGGCCATCCCCATCAATAGAAATTGACTATAGGCCAGACAAGAAATTCAGGGTGAGGCTTTATTATGGCTCCTGCTATAGCAAGGGGGAAGTGAGAACAAGTAACAGGTTCCCTTGCTCACTCCCCGAGGTGGGGGCAAGCTTGTTCTTTATACGGCATGAGGGTAGGAGCATGTCCAGGTGTCAAGCTGGATGGGTGGCTTAGGTGGTTTGCCCACCCCTTAGGTGGCGTTGTGTGCAGGGGGCATGCTCAGTAACCCGCTTTTGCTCCTGACACCCTGTTTTGGGGTTTTTTGTTGTTGTTGTTGTTGTTGTTTGCTCCCAGCTCTTTAGAAATGGTAGTTGGTTATTCTTCTATCTTTGTATCTTTTGGTCCAGAATTTGCCTCAACTGCGCATGCACACAGTTGTTTTTAGTCCCATGTAGTTTCTGTGTATTTTGTTATTTGAGGAGAGGTATGTCCAGGTGTAGGCACTGCAGCAAAGGATCCCTGGTCCCAGCCTGTCTCATCAGGATACACAGAATGAACTGACAGAACTGGAGCTAAATAGATTCTTTGGCTCTAAATCCTGTTTTGTTTTTTTTTTTTAAATCCTGGTTTTTTTTCGCTACTGGGCACCACCTTTCCTTCTATCTCCCCTCACCACAACCACCTCTCATTATGGCTCTCGGGTTCACCAAGACAACATCTGATATGTTTCTCCATTGAAAAGCTTTTACGCTCCATCCCAGTACTAACCGCTCATCATTCACTGAGAGCTAGTACTAATCAGATGTATAACTCTCTCTCATCTATTACAGGTAAGAGCGTAAATGGTATAACCACTGTGGAAAACTCTTTCACAGTTTCTTATAAAGTTAAATATATATACCCCTCTTATGAACTAGCAATTCCAAGCCTCTCTTTATCGCCCCCCCCAAAGGGCTTGAACTAGAATGTTATTTATATAGTTATTCCTGCAAGCTAAAAGAAATAGAAACAACCTAAATGTCCATCAACAGGAAACTAGATAAATTGTGAAAATTTATGAAATGGAATACTGCTCAGGAGTAAAAAGGAATGAACTACTGACTTATGCAAAAGCATGGGTGAATCTCAGAAATATGTTGAGTGAAAAAAGTCAGACCCTGGAATACATACTGTATGACTCAATTTATATGAAGATCAATAACAAGCCAAACTAATATATAAGGATAGAAATCAGAATAGTGGTTGCCTGGGGAGAGGGAGGGGATGATCAGAAAAGCACACAAGGAAACTTCTTAGGGTGATGAGAATATTGTGTACCTTTATCGAGGTGTCAGTTACATGGGTGTATGCATTTGTCAGAACTTAACAAACTATACATTTAAGATCTGTATATTTTGTTGCATGTAAAATGTCAATTAAAAAAATAATAGTGAGATGGGGGAGCAGCAGAAATAAATGCTCCACATAAAAATCCAAAGCTATCTTCTAAAGGGGGAGAAGTAAGATTTTAAAAAATTGAGAGTGGATCTAAGATCTTAACCATAAAATATGTAATAATGCCACTATATTTGAAGCAAACCCTTTTAGTAAGACAGTGGCAGCCCCATAAGTCGTGTCTGTTTAGGCAGGGCCACTGTCACCAGGACTAGAGCCTAAAAGAAAAATAAAGTATCTTTCACAAAAGAAGACTAAAAGTACCTTTCAGACTTGTTTTCACCAATTTGCTGTGTTTAAAATTCTATATTTTAGCTAGCCCCAAAAGCAATGAATGGATTAAGTGCGAAGAGTATATAACCTTTCATTTTCTGGCCACAGGCTAGAGGCCAAGTGTTCTAGTGACCTATTGCTTCCATAACAAATTCCCACAAACTTAGTGACTTAAAACAATGTAAAATTACTCTCTTACAGTTCTGACAGTCAGAAGTCTATGATGGGTCTCACGGGGCTAAAATCAAGGTGCTGGAATGGCTATGTTTTTTCTGGAGGCTTTAGGGAGACTCTGTTTCCTCACCTTTTCCAGCTTTTAGAGTCGGCCTGCAGTTTTTGGCTCATGGCCCCTTTTTCCATCTTCAAAGCCACTGAGGGTAAATTGAGTCCTTGTTATGCTGCATCACTCTAACTCTGGTTCTTATGCCTTCTACTTCCATTTTGAAAGACTTGTGATTAGATTCAACCCATCCTGATAATCCAGGATTTCAGCATCTGAAGGTCAGGTGATTAGCAATCTTAATTCCAGCTGCAGCCAACCTTAATCACCCCTTGCCATGTAGGTGACATATTCACAGGTTCCAAGGATTAGGACACTGACATCTTTGGAGGACCATTATTTTGCCTACCATGTCAAGCTTTAACAGAACTGTAAAAGGCTACTTACCTCTTTCATCATCCATCACTTCTAAGCCTTCTATTCTCTACAACAGCCATCAGATGAATGTTTCCAAAGGTTCTGGGTTTATCTCAAGCTGTTACTCAGGTAAATGTGATAAACACAGACCCTGTTTATAGATTACATTCTACTTTCAATTGTTTTCACTTAGTTCTACCATCTCCTAATATTTGGAAATAAAAAGTCTCTGTTCCCATTATCTATTGCTGTGTAACAAACCACTTAGTGGCTTAAAAGAATGAAAATATTTTGCACACAAGTCTAAAATTTGGGCAGTGATGGATGGGGACAGATTGTCTCTGCTCCACCTGGCATTGGCTAGAGTAGCTCCAAGGCTGGGGGCTAGAATCAGTTGAAGGCTCACTCACGTGCCTGCAGTTGGCTGGGACCTCAGTGAGGCTGTCAGCAGGAACACCTACATGTGGCCTCTCCATGTGGCTTGGGCTTTCTCACAGTGCTACAGCTGGGTTCCAAGGATGAGGCTCTCTTAAGAGACAGCCATGTATCTCATACAAGAGGAAAATGCCTGACCCTTTATGATTCGGCCTTAGAAGTGATGGCCACGTGGATTTTTCAAGGCAGCACCAAAACCCCACCTAAATTCAAGGTGAGGAAACAGAGATTCTACCTCTGGATGGAAGGTGGCAAGGTTGAGGAAGAGCATTTAGAGCCACAAATAACTTTGCCATCTCTTTGAGAAAATACAGTTTGCCACAACTTCTCTGCCACTTTTCTATTTCTTCTCTTCAAGTCCCCTCTTCCTTCCATTCTATTTATCTCCCTTTATATAATTGCCCACCTTGCCCTTTTTTTGTCCGTCACTCCTTCTGTCTCAAAATCAGGTCAACCCCGAGCTGGCAAATGGCAATTTCAGAAGGTGATATAAGAAGACTATAGCATGTCCACAGAGGGACATCTAATTGCTGGAATCAGAGATTATTCAACCATTTGAGACTGACAGAAATGGCAATTTCATAATATTGACTAATATTGACTGCCTGTCTAAGCAGAGAAAAAGGTACCACAACCTACTATGAGAAGACAATGATTACCTCCCCACTCCTCAGGTATCCAGTGGGTGGGAGGATCTTTGCCCTTCTTCATCACTTCCCTTATCACATCAACCCAGGCAGAGATGGTGGAGTGACATCTCATAAATTTGGAAAGACAGGCTCAGTTTGACTTTCTCGCTTGGGGCCAAACTGGCTGCAGAGATTTTGGCCTTTTCCTCTGTTCCCTAACCCACTAAATAGAAAGGGCTACTGGTTTCTGAGATAAACATCTAAGTTTCTGGCATTTACGCCTCAAACATTTAAACTATTAAAGCACTGTCAACAAGTATTTACCACAACAGAAACTAAATTATACCCCAAAGCATCCATACAAGCTGCAATGTTAATTAGATGTCATGAGATACTACACCTTGTTTTGAATGACCAAATGTACACTAACTACACTCCTTGCATTCTACACATAGTTTGACTGCTAGGGAACATATCCACGTTTTTTCCACGATATATATCTTTCATTAAAAAAAAAAAAAGGACTTCAAATTAACACCACATTGTGAACAATTTAAATACCTTGATCAGAACTAACAGTGTGGTACTTTCGTTTTCATCCTTCCTTGACTACCAAACAGGAAATCTCCTCAATTAGATGTATGCTAAGCAGAAAAAAAAAAATGCCATTATCCAAGGACACAAGTCTTGTCAGGTATTTCAACATGGCGGAAGAGTAGTCAGGTTTTAATTGGTCCTACTGAGCTCACCCACAAGCTACAACATTCTTTACCTCAGCAGTGTGGTATTCAAAAGGAAAAAAAAAACTACAAAGTTAGTTTCTACCTTTGAAAACATCAAATGAATCATGTTCAGTTTCATCCTGTTAACTGAATGTGCTTGTTGATAAAAGTGCACATATCAACACTAGTAAGATTGGAATGAAAAGTAAAATAGATTTGAGAAAACACCCCACCCCCAACATTGTTTATTTTCTCACAAAAATAAAAGAGCTGGGCTCTAGTTTTGCTAGTATTTTCCCAGTCTTCCTGTCTACTGGATTTGAAAGCACTTTCTCTAAACACTTCATAGTCAGACAGTGACCTTCTATAACTCTGTTCTTAACTAAATGATAAGAACTTTCTCCAATCAAAATTCTTACCAATTTGGGATTATTAAAGTTGGACACACCAGCAGATTTATTTTTAAAACTGCTAGGCAAAACATTCTGAAACAATAGACAAAGAAGTAATAAAATAAAAAGAATGGGAAGATACAAACATTTTTCCTCTTAAAAATAGAGAATGCCAAAACAGGAAGGGCTGATGAGATAGTTCTGGTTTTGGCAGGCTTTGTTTAGACAGATGCACAACCATTAGGTTTCTGCTTTAACTTGACCAAGACTTTTGACGCTAAAAAGAAAACAGCTAACTCAATAATAAAAATAATAAAACCAAAAAAAAAAAAGAATATTTAAGGAGGTGAAGTCTTCATGGTTTTATGGAAGATGTATCCATCTGGGTCTTTACCATAATCACTACAGTTCAAGCACAGAATAGCAAGCAGCTGGAAAAGGCCTGTATATCAATGTAGTTTTCCTTTTCCTTAACCAGCATTTCATTAATTAAATAACATTCTCTCAATGGAGCAAGGAGACTCCTGAGGGATGTGGAAAATAGAAGAACCATGGAATCTCCATTTGTCAATACTGGAAGAGGCCTAAAAGCTTGAGCTGCTTTCACTTCTTATTTCCTTTCTGCTGGCTTTCAAAACCCTTGTTCACCCTGAAACCCAGGGTGGCCAAGACAAGAGAATAATAAGCGGGAACTTCCAGTCTCCATTCCACCTTATCTTTCCACCTAAGCGCCATCCTTGGATAGCCCAGCTTACATGGCCAAGCCCTGTCCACCAACTAAGCATGTCCACTATTGGGAGGATAAACTTAGGGCAAATGCATATGAAATCCCTGCAATGGGCTCAGGGCCAGCTGGACAGGGCCAAGTGTGTTATAGATGAAGGGCACAAGCTCTGGGCACTCTGTTGGTCCTGAAGATTCCTTACCCAAGGGGAATCGAAAGACCTTACAAAGAATCAGCATGGGGGCCCTCTAAAGTGGAGGGTCCCAAGGAAGGAGCCCTGGTTGCATGAGGCAAAGGCCAAGCAGTACTGGCTTCCAGATACAGAAATAGTTACATTGGTCATGTTGTTGTTTAGTCACTAAGTTGTGTCCAACTCTTTTGTGACCCCATGGACTGTAGCCCAAGAGGAAAATCCATGGGATTTTCTAGGCAAGAACGCTGGAGTGGGTTGCCATTTCCTTCTCCAGGGAATCTTCCCAACCCAGGGATCAGACCCAGGGATCGAACCCACGTCTCCTGCATTGGCAGGTGGATTCTTTACCACTGAGCCACCAGGGAAGCCCTTATTGGTCATACACTATCATTATTTCCACCACTTATCAGAAAGTTCTACAAAGTTTTAGATGAACTAACTGGAGGCCTAATGTTTAGAGTAACTCAAGAACACCTCTAAAATTCCTTATTGATTAAAAAAATTGAACATGGCCTTGAAACAAAAAAAATTTTTTTAAATAATTTTAAGTTGAAATTATTCTTGCTAATTAAAGCAACTTAGCCTTGATCAGAAACTACAAAAAGAAGATTAATACTCATTTTAAGAGACCAATGATCCACATGTTTATAATTTTCATATGTTTCTGATCCAGAATTTTTTATTTGTTGGGGTGAAAATTACCTTTAGAATTTTAAACAAAACATGCTTTCTGTCATTTTGTTCAGAATTCTTCAAAATATATCTCACAAGGATTGGTATAAATGTACTTGATGTCCCATAGAAAGATAATTACCTCTGGGGGGGAGAAGGTATATAAAATTTGAGCTCTCAGTCCATTAGGACTGTGTAAAATTTGCAAACATCTGAGACTCACAGAATAAGAGAAGGAGTGGGGTGAGGGGGGAAGAAGAGGAACTGCCATCTCCCAAAAGATTTTTGTTCAGCAGCTAAAAATGAGGAGGCATATGCAAATGACTTTCATTTTTTAAAACAATTGTTAAAGTAGACTAGTTTTCAAGTTGGTCCAAAGAAGGATAATCCCTGTAGCTGTGACATGCTAACAGTGGGTTCAGGTTCAGAGAAAGATTAAATCAGACCAGACCACTAAGGAACACTGTGTAAATGTAAAACCCCAAAAGCCCTGTGTGAGCAAAGCAGAAAGGTGTTTTGAGAGGCAAAAACAGGCCTTCTCAAAGGCTTTGGTGTGAGGTTTGGATGTAGAAAATGCTTATTAAATGTAAATATCTGGAGGGTAATCAATTCCCACCTAAGCTGTTCCTTTTTGCCCAGTTCATTTGCCCCCTGCCTTCCCTTTAGTCCCAAATTGCCACCCGAGATGGGTACTAGTAGACAACCTTGATCTCTGAGAGCTCTTTGAAGGAGGGGCCATGCAGTGTTTGCAACTTTTAAAATCTATAAAGTACTTTGAGCTTCCTCAGGAAAGACCTAAAAATATATTCACTTATCACTTGACCTTAGAAGTTAAACAAAAATTTAAATGGCTTGAGAAAATTTAACAGGTAAATCTGGTCAAAGGGATTTGATCTTGCATTGTTGCATAAACCAAACTTGAATAGTTATATCAATGGAATAACACTTACTGGGCCTGGGAAACTGTACTGGTTCATGAAAAAAATCCAATCCTCTTTTAACAGTGATCATCACTACTCCTAGGTCAGAATCACTATTTATATATAAAGAATACTCTCCACGAATATTTTCAAAAATAAAGTTAAGAGCTTGATTTATAGTTTAGTTTTCCTATCAACATCTGCCTTTCTGTATTCTGAATACAAGAATGTTCTGAAAACATTTTAACATCTCATAAAGTTCATGCTATCCCTTGCCTAAACCATGACAATTTGATTTTAATTCAGTCTCTTCCCTGAGACTTTGAGAAAAGAAAGAGTTTACCTGTGGTTTCATGTATGTAATGGAAATTATGCTTTTCCTTAAAGTGAACATATTGTTCTAAGGTTCATATATTCCTTGAGAAGGGCAAGGAGGGAGATAAAGATGTGAAGCAGCATTCAGAGAGCTGGAAAGAACCTGTAGTGCCCTTCTGTAGTGCCTAAAGAAACTTCCAAGCAGCACACATTCCATATACAATCTCCTTTCATTCTCGCTACAACTCCATGAAATAAATCTTGTATTATTATTATGTCTAATTTCAAATGTGGCAACAAGCTTGGAGAGTTAAATATGATAACAAGAGGACTTGAACACACAAATTCCTGGCTCCAAGTCTTGGTATTTCTACCACTTGGCTTTCGTAGTTTCCTTTTTTTGTATTTTTTGCTTGCACTTTGATATTTTCAAGGGGATACAAGGTTAAGAGGCCATATACCTTCCTTCTGGTGCTGCCTAGCTTATCTTTATGTATTAACCATTAACTTTCTCTGGCAACACAGGAACCAGCCTTGACACTTCCCCATTTTTTCACGGCTGCTAAAAACTGATAATAGGCTTGAGCTACCCACAGCACGAAAAAACTTGCTTTTTTTTTAACTTCAAAGTTACATGTATTTTAAATTCAAGCTCTGTGAGCTGAGAGAATGTCTCATGACTCCCAAGATCGAAAACTGAAGTTGATCTAATACTTAAGCCCGCCTAAACAAATCATGAAATATAAAACACAGAGCATTGTTTCGCCTATTCCACCATCCCAGAAGAGCAGCATAATGGCATCTAAGTGTTCGGAAGGGCCCTGCTGCAGTCTTGCTCAGATCTGCTGTCCACAGCCACAGACTGACTCCCTGGAAAACTGGAAGCGTTGCTGGACACTGCTTCACAAAGCTTAGCACTTCACTGGGAATAGTCCAAGAGGCCACACCGAGTGTTATAAAACATTTAAGTCTCTCCTAAGATTAACATAGAAGACTGGTAAATACAAGACCTGAAAGGTGTGTGCACTAGTATTAGCTAGTGTTTTTCTTCCAATTTTTACCTCTCAGTAGCCAAGTGAAATTTCTGCCTTTAAGATAAGTGGCTAGGCCTCAAAATGCATAATGTGTGCTTAAGCCTCTTGAAAAATTCAAAATGTTAACTAAGCACTCTGATAAGCTAGTCAAGTTGGTTGAAAACTCTAATATATGTACCTTCCCATAAATACTCTGAGTATTTATGAACTTTTTGTTGAGACTTACCTTGGTATTGAATTAGAAAGAAAAAGCTTGGAAGTAAATCTTGTTGGTAGCTTCCTCCCAAACAAAGCTGAATACTTACAAAGGTGATTATCTACCACTTTGAAATACCAGAGAAAAATAAAATTAGCTTTTGCTAAAAAAAAAAAAAGTTTATTTTTATTTAATGACTAAGCCATTCATTGGCAGATTAGAAAGCAACAAACTTTTGTCAAGTTTCGTTAACACATTTGCTTTTTTTTATTTTTTAGAATATAGTCTACATCTGGATTAAAAAAGTTTTAAATAAATTTAAGACATATAACAACAGTGGAACCCTTCATCATTCTATGTACAACATGGATAGAATGTCAGTTGGTTCCATCTTGGGTAAGTCCACTTTCTCATAACAATGTTATTATTTTCACCAAGTGGCAAGTTTCCTACAAGCTGGCACCGTGCCAGCTTACACATACTGGGGTGGGGGTGGTGTGAAAAGGATGGGATAGAGGTGCCACAGGACAACTATACAGTGTAACAGAAAATCATTAATAAACTAGTACCGGTTACCGACACAGTGCTGTTTGTGCGCCTATCACAATGGAATCGCCGAAGTTTCAGAGCAAGGAGGAGATTCGAAATACTTAGGACGGGGCCACTGTTACAGGAAAACTGATGCAACCTTAGCAACACTGCTGCCTCCACCAGCCCAACGGCAGGGCGGCGGGAGGCTGCGCAACCGCCCCGCCTTCCCCAGCGCCCAGCTCCGGGCAGCACTCCCAAGTGTGGCAACCCAGCGCCGCGCCCCGGAATGGCCTATTCTCGGCCCTTCTCCTCCGGAAAGAAAAGAAACTCCAGGAAAGGCACAGACTGAATGCAGGGCGTCAACTCAGGCCCATTCCCACCAAAGTAGAACACAGTCCCCTCATTCCCCCACCTCCGCCCGACCCCGCCAGGGGAGAGAAGGAAGTCCTTGAGCACTATCCCACCTCTTTGGCCACCACTTTCCTCTCTGCTCTCGCCAAAGAAGCCCCTTCCTCCATGCTGCCCTGCTGCGCCCCCAGCATGTACGCAGCCCCCCAACTTTGCAGTCCGCCCATCGCGCCCTAGAGCCAGAAAGAAAATAGCTTTAAGGAAAGAGAGAGGGTGAGAGATGGGACCAGGAAGGGTGCGGGACAGCCGCGGGCCCCGCCTCAGTGCCCCCAATTGCTGAAGCCGATCTCCTGCTTGTATCTGTTAGTGAGGATGTTGGCTTTGCGCGTGAGTTTGGACAGCACAGTGTGCAGCCCTCGCAGGTGGTAGTGGAACTGCTGCTCCAGGTCCTCCTCGCCGGCGTCCGCGCCCTCCAGGTTGCTCAGGTCCACCAGGATGTCCTTGGACTTCCAGGCGCTCCCCTCCTCGCTCCCCGCCGCCGGCGGCTGGTGTAGGACTCCCCACTCGATGTCGTTGCGGATGGACTTGAGCAGCACGTAGTGGCTGTACATGTCCCGGGAGGGCGCGAAAAAGCTGCCATTGGCGCTGCCCGGGCTGGGGGCCGGGGGCGTGCGCTCCTCCAGGCAGCCGCCGCTGCCGCGTACCTCCACGCCGACGTCGTTGTCCAGCTCCGGCTCGGCCAGCGGCACGTCGCGCAGCAGACTGGGCACCATCACCGTCTGGTCCATGTTGTTCACCGCGCCGATGAAGCGATTCATGGCGTTAAAGAGCGAGTGCTTCTGGTTGTAGGTGTCGCAAATTTGCATCATGGTGGCCGCGTGGGCGCCGAAGCACAGGGACGCAGGGGCACGGGATGGCCGGCTAGGGCGAGGGGCTGCCCGCCTTCACGCGCTCTGTGAGGCCCGCGCCGGGAGCCTGGCTACTGCCGGTGCGGCGGGATTCCCGGCTCCTCCTCCGCCTTCTCCAACTCGTCTCGATCGCAGCCCGGCCCTGCGGGATGCGCGACTTCTGGCTTTGGCGTCCGGAAGCTCGCGATATCAGCTCGTGGTCCCTGGGTCGAGCCCTTGCCTGCTTGGAAGACAGGGACGAAAGAGAAGATTATTCACCCAGCTAGGGTGCCCGGTACCCCCGCCTGCCCGCACCGCCCCTCCCCCCCATCCCCCCGGTTACTGCTTCTCTGGGACGGCGCCCGGGTGGCTCCCAGCAATCAGGCGGTCCCACCTCCTAGCGCGCCCAGTGCCTCCGAGAGAAAGGTGGGCTCCCCACTCCCGTCTCCCTCCAAAGCCGGAGTCCAAGAACCCCCGAAGACCGGGCAGAAATGGGGAGGGGACACGCACTTCCTCCGGCGCCTCGAGATCCCCTGCTGCTGGGTAGCTCAGCGTTCCCGCTCCCGGCGGCTGCTGCCTGCGGCTGCTGCGGCGGTCAGTGTGGGCGGTGGTGGTGGCGTGGGCCCCCTACCCATCCCAGGTGCTCAATTTATAGAGCCCTGGAAAGGTGTCGCCGACGCTCAGGGCCACCCCTTGTGTCTCCTCCTCCCGCCTCCCCGGCAGCGCCGAGATAAAAGGCCCAAGCTGAGGATGACCGGGAGTAACACTCTCTGGGCCCTTTCTACAGCGGGGGCGGGGCGTGCTGGGCCAGCCCCGCCTCTCGCCTGATACCCGGGCGGAGGGAGGGCGCCGTGGCAGGGCAGGGCAGAGGAGAGATGGAGCAGCCAGCCGCACCCGCCAGCGCCGAGTGCAGAGCAGGCCAGTGTGTGGGGGGGAGGTCAGGCGCTGTGTGGGTAAAGGAGGGGCCGGCGTCCCCTCCGGCCAGTGGGCGGGCAGGAGTGCGGGGGATGGGTGGGTCTTGCTCAAGTTCCCGGGGTGGGAAGACCGAATTGCTGGTGCCCTGGTCGTAAAGTGAGGCCCCCCCCAACCCCGCATCTATGCTGGCAGTGGCCCGGAAACTACCAATCCGGTTTATTAATAGCCGTCGGGAAAAGGGACCCGCAGTAGCAGCAACTCCATCCCGAGACTCTTACGTAAGAAGGGTGAAAGAAGAGTGACGGGGCATGCCGGCAGCACGTGGACGCTTGGTGCTCCCGCCATGGCCCTGGCCTTGGCCTACTGCGGGGGCGGGGAGATGAGCCTCAGAGGCTTTTGCCTACCTCCTGGCTGGGTCTTTTGCAATATTTCCAGTAACATCCGTTGCCAAGGGATGAAGAGTGACCCATCCTTGTATCTGCACAGCCTTCCAGGAGATCAGATGTGGCGATGGGAAGTAGCCAAATTCCTGACTTTTGCCCAAATCCCGCTACTCAGAGATCCGTGGCCTTTTGACTGCCAAAAGGCCAGGAGAGAGTGACAGTAGGTAGGGTTGTGCCGGGTGTCTTTCATCATTTAACAGAAAAGTGGGGGAGGTGTCCAGTATTTTTTTTTAGGAAGGGAGTTTGAAATGTTCCTTTCCAAAAATAGTTCTTAAAACGCAAGGTCATTCAATAGGGCCTAAAACTATGTACCAAATTGCTGGATTTAACTTTTCAGTCTTGCACCTTAAATTTCAGTTTGAGACTCTAAACCACAGCCCGTTTTCAGTTTTGTTTTTCCCATCTCAATTGCCATGCCATGTCCTTCATCCAACAGTGTTCTCCAACAGTCCTACAGATAATCCAAGAAGACTCAAGTTTCTAATTTTTAATCTCTTTTCTCTAAAACCTTTTAAGGGTGCTTTTAGTACTGTCTTTTCACAGGACAAAAGTGCCAAAAGGGAGAAGCACAAAATAAGTTTATTTTTTCCCCTTTCACTTTAATAATCTATATTTAATTTTTTCCCATGGCAAACCATCTTCCTAATTGTCTTTTGAATGAAAATCTGACTTGGTGCTACAAGGGTGGGACAGAGGAGACAGAGCCCAGCCCTGGGAGCCCCCCTCCCAGGGCTTATTAGTTCTGCCAGACCATAGCCCTAGTTTTTTATCTGTAAAACTGGGATCATGTTACCAGCTCAACCTATCAGGGTCTTTGGGAGAATCAGTGGAAAGAAAAAGGTAGACCAAAGAAGCATTATGTAAATTTCAAGCATTAAAATAATCTCATCCTCTGTTTACACATGTGGAAACATACAAACTCTTCCAGCCCCAATTTCCTCCTCAATAAAATGGAGCTTCTCCCATGGACTGTGCCAAATTCTGGTTAATGGTGAATAAGATAATAGATATAAAAATTATTATGTAAACTGTAAAGTATAAAGGTGAAATTGTACTTAGTATAGGATCTTTTCATAGTCTAAAGGTTTTTACATGAAGGGTCAGAAACCTTAAACATGTGAAAATGGTTCATGATGATTCAGACCCTTCCACACTGCCCCCAATGCTTAGGCAACTGGCGAGTACAAAATACTCCAGCTTGAATTTAAGCCCTTATGCACAATGACAGACAAAAAACATTGCAACAAGAAATCTCAAAAAACAAAAAGACACACATCCAGTTTTCAATAACTGATTATCTACAAATTAAAACGCATTTTGTCCCCTAAGACAGACCGGCTTGATATTTTAAGTACATATGCCTCTGGATGAAAATTTAGTATTCAGATTTGAGTTACTAAATGCTGGAATCCTGCCTCTTTTCTTCCCAGTTTCAGCAAAGTGTGATAATAACTCTCAGAAAACGGAAATTCAAGTGATCTAGCAAAGGAATCCCAGCAAAACCCCTCCCAGCTTGAGAGAAAGCCCCTAAAGCCTTCTTTTCGGTCTCCACTCGCCACTCTGAGCTGTTTCCTTCCTTCTTCTGGGGTTGAGGTCACACTCCATCCCCCCAGTTTCTTGACTCCTTTTCTTTCACATTTCTTAAACACTGTAAGAGAAAGATGGCTCTTGCACCGGCCTGCAAAACTTCCCAAACCGGGCCTTCTCAGTGCCCCCAGGGACAGAACAAGAACTCACGCCCACAGGGGTAACTCCGGAACAGAAAGGTCGGGATCCAGAGCTCCCGGCCCTTGGAATCACCCCACCACCGCCCCTCCGGCTTCAGCCAATCAGGTGCTGTCAGGAAGTATTATGCAAATAACCCTTCGTGCCCTAGCCAGTCAGGAGAGACGACCCCCTCCCTCCAGCATCCTCTTTCACCCCAGCCGCGCCGAACTGGCGGCGGCGGCGTCCCTGGCAACCGGAGCGCCGCCAATTTTCCCCTGCACAGAGGCCGAAAAAAAAAAACATTAAAATGGTTCCTTGCGGTCACCTGGGAGGGGAGCGGATGGGCCTGGCCAGGCCAGAGGCGAACAGCCTCTCCGTTGCCTCAGGCAGTTTACCAGTTGCAATCTGGAACAGGCTGGAGATACTGAACAACCTGCCCAGGCCTTATTTTGCCTCTGGAAAACAGAAGTCATCTAGTGAGCAGACAACTTTTGAGTACTTTTTGCAGGCTGGCAGGCTCAAGGCCTCTGGTCTCTGCTTCCTCCCAAATACGCTAAATTTTCTGTAAAAGCTTCGTCTGGAATCTGGCGCCCACCCGACTTCTTGATCCACAGCTCCAACTCTGGAGCTCAATACAGGTTCTTAATTCCCACGTTTACCTTCTTCAGCAACCAGAAAGTCACATTTTGCTGGTCTATCTCCCAATAAATGTTCACAAATGCCCCTTTCTGTGTCCTTTGAATAGTTTGGGGAAAGATGGCATTTCAAGTAACCAGAAATTTATAAACAAATGCAATAAACTGGTCAACAACAGTAAACTGGTCAAAGAAGACAGATTGGAGAAAGAAGAGATTTGGCCTAGAGTTGATGTGAAGGTGGTATCCTTGTAAAGCTAGAAACCAGCTCAACACAAGAAAGTGGAGACTCCAGGTTACTATGAGGCAGAATGTAGAAGGAACCACTTTATGCTAAGTGTCCTAGAAAGATGATAATCAGACTGTCTTGTTTAAGGCCATGTAGTCCAACCATTCACTTGTGCTGAAATTGCTCACAACATCCCCACCAAGTGGTCACCCTGGCCCACATTCTTGTAATTTCCATCTTCTAGGTTAGTTCTCCTGTCTTGGAGCAGCCCTCCAGGAAGCCACGGAGGACTGTCAGGTATTTGAAGGTAGATAGGGTCTCCAATTCACTATTCTTCAAGCCAGCTATTCCAAGTTCCTGCAGCAGTTCTTCATGGTCTCTCTGGAGTTGCTCATCCATCCTGGCCACCATCTTTGGAAGTAGCTCCACTTTGCTTGTAAGTGTGGCACCTGGAATTAATTCAAGCACCATCTTTTTTAGGGAAAAATGGAATGGCATGGCCACGCATTTAACTTTAAATGGTAGCTTTTCTAGATCATATTTATTGCCCACAAGTACTTGGAACTTAGACATGTTAACACATTTAAACATCACAACAACTCTGAGAAAAAGTAAGGATCACAGAATTTGAGTGGCCAAAGTAGCAGAACTGGGATTTGACCTAGTTTGCTGGTGCCAGAACCAATGTTTCTTCCACTACCCAACAAACATCTATTTCTTTACAATGCCACCTACCATTTAAATAGACTTCTTTTAGCTGCTACATCCATATGTAGCTGATTAACAAAATTCTGTGTATCCCATTTTATTTTTTTTAATTGAAGTATAGTTGATTTAAAACATGTTAGTTTCAGGTGGACAGCAAAGTGATTCAGTTCTTTTTCAGATTCTTTTCCCTTCTAGGTTGTTACAAAATACTGAGTATAGTTCCCTGTTTTCTACAGTAGGCCCTCATTGATTATCTGTTTTATATACAGTATTGTGTATCTGTTAATCCCAACTTCCTAATTTATCCCTCCTTCGTCCTTTCCCTTTTGGTAACATTGTTTTCTATGTCTGTGGGTCTATTTCTGTTTTGTTAATAAGTTCATTTGTATCATTTGTTTTTTAGATTCCACATATAAGTGATATCATAAGATATTTGTCTTTCTCTGGCTAACTTTCAGTTCAGTTCAGTCGCTCAGTCATGTCCGACTCTTTGCGACCCCATGAATCGCAGCACACCAGGCCTCCCTGTCCACCACCAACTCCCAGAGTCTACCCAAATCCATGTCCATCAAGTCGGTGATGCCATCCAGCCATCTCATCCTCTGTCGTCCCCTTCTCCCCCTGCCCCCAATCCTTCCCAGCATTAGGGTCTTTTCCAATGAGTCAGCTCTTCGCATGAGGTGGCCTTTAGTATAATAATCTCTGGATCCATCCATGTTGCTGCAAATGGCATTATTTCATTCTTTTTTATGGCTTTTACACACACACACACACACACATACTGCATCTTTTTTGGATGTTTAGGTTTTTTCCATGCCTTGGCTATTTGTAAATAGTGCTGCAATGAATATTGGGGTGCATGTATCTTTTCAAATTATGGTTTTTCCAGATATATGCCCAGGAAGGGTATTGCTAGATCATATGGCAGCTCTATTTTTAGTTTTTCTGAGAAACCTCCATACTATACTTAATAGTGGCTGTACCAGTTTACATTCCCACTAACAGTGTAGGAGGGTTCCTTTCTCCCCACACTCTCCAGAATTTATTACTTGTAGACTTTTTGATGATGGTCATTCTGATAAGTGTGAGATGATACTTCATTGTAGTTTTGATTTCTCTAATAATTAGTGATATTGAGCATCTTTTCATGTGCCTATCAGCCATCTATATGTCTCCTTTGGAGAAATGTCTATTTAGATCTTCTACCCATTTTTTGATGTTGAGCTATATGAGCTATTTATATATTTTGGAAATTAATCCCCTGTTGGTTTCATCATTTACAAATGTTATCTGTCATTCTATAGGTTGTCTTTTCATTTTATGATTTCCTTTGCTGTGCAAAAGCTTTTAAGTTTAATTAGGTCCCATTGTTTTTATTTCCATTACTCTAGGATACAAATCCAAAAAGATCTTGCTACGATCTGTGTCAAAGAGTGTTCTGCCTATGTTTTCATCTAAGAGTTTTGTAATATGTGGTCTTACATTAGGTCTTTAATCCGTTTTGATTTTATTTTTGTATATGGTGTTAGAGAATGTTCTAATGTGTTTGGATCTTACCCATATGTTTGGTAACTATACTTTATATTGATCCAAGTTGTTGATAATTTACAGGGAACACTGGCTGGGCAAAGGGCAAAGTACTTTGGAACACTTGGAAAGTTTCTTAAGCTTGATATCAACCCATTAATTAGCATCTTTAAATAATTAATTAATTAGCACATTTTGGCATATGTTGTTCAACCAGCTATGAATCATGTTAATTGTACAATCATCTAGCCTCTATTTTTCTTCTTGACCACAGAATATTATGAGAGGCCCTGCTAAGTGCCTTGCTAGAGTTCCAAATTTATGGCCAGTTTTTCTTTTATGGAATTAGGAAGCTGGGTATTTTTGTCATCTGCCGTGGAGGAACCACTGTCACATGATACAAAAATGCAGAAATGGCATCATAATATTCTGAGTTAAATTTATAAGTGGGTGGTATTAATCTCAGTGTAATTTTCATCATAGGAAACACCCTCATAAAGATTTAGTTGGGAAAAGATAAGAAGATGCTAAAACCTGGGAACATGGCAGTAGTGAGTCTGCTGGCCTCCAACCTTGAGCTTGCAGGTTCTGGCATGCCCGAATATATTATGGTTAGCACTTTGTCCCAATCTTATTTTTAAGAAGCCTTTTTAGACTTGAATCCAGGAGAAGTAGAGCAAAGGAAAAACTGAGACTACTAAAGACTACCTTTTATTGCTCTTAGTATTTCTGCATCTTTGGGAATTTTAAACCACATGGAAAATGAGGCACTTAATTTGCATGTGGTAAATAAGAAAATTGATTGATGTGTGAATTCTATAATTTTTTATAATTCACCGTATATTTTTTTTATCAATTTATAGGTTTGCTTACCTACCATATAGGCTTTTCTCCATCTGATTATCCCTAGATATCTTAGAATTCTAAGACTTTCTTACACCATCAGCATAGAAGGGACAATGGAAGTGGTCTTCCTTTCCTCTCTTCTGTTTGTGTCAATTTGCTTAGTTTGAATTCTTAAATTAAATTCAAAGTTTACAATTTATAGCACTAAAGTAACATTGAGAGAGAAGACATAATTATCAATATTTCGTATGTTCAAGTCCTAACCTGAGTCATATATATGTGTATATATATGTTATACTTTATTGTTTTTATATAACATTTTTATACAAGCTTATAGATACAACCCATTTAATTGAAGCTACAATGTCATTAATGCAATACTATCTGATACAAAACTTTGGTAGTTCTATGCCATAATTTCCTCTTTTAACCCTAACAATAAAGGAAATTGGACCAAGACAAGATGTACTAGAGATGAGGGGAATCCATCTACATCATATTAGGTCCAGGTAGAGTATTTAGGCTAGTCTCATAATTATGAGCTGGAAGAAAAGAGTAGTATGGCAAACTAAAACAAATAAACAAACAAACAAAAAAAGATAGTATGCAGAAGATATAAGTCTGGAAGTAAGTACAACACATAGACCCTTCCAGCTCTAGAAGACCTTAGTAAGAATACGAAAAACAGTAAACCATTAGGAAGATTTTTAAAAGGAAATGGCAGAGCAAAGGAACAAAATTTATACACCTCCCCTCAAAGGCAAACAAACTAGTAGAAAGTTAATAAATAAACTATAAACAAAGTAGTCATGACATAAAGTTAAATTACTGGCATAGAGAGAGGGTTTAGATAATCACAGAGAATTAATAAAGAAAACAGAGAGGAAATGTTGGATATAGAAACAAAAGCAACATGATATAAACCTAATTGACATCACTGAGGTAGAGATTTCAGCAATCAAAATTAGAAAAAATAATACAGACATGGTATAGAAAACTTTACAAACATGTTCCTCTGCAGATTTAATAAGCACACTGTATACCAGGTAAAATTATTCAGAAAAGCTGACATTGAAAAACAAGCTAGTTATATTTTTCAACTTCAAGGAAGAAGAAAAAAGTCTTCAAGCAAGTATCCAAGCAGGAATAGAAGTTGTCAAAAAGATGGTGGTTACAGGAGAGGATAGAATCAAACCAGATTTACAGAAACATTCAATGACAGGAAACAGTGGAACTATAAGTAAGAAATGTAACTCAAGAATATGATATTACTCAAGTGAAAACAATACTCAGACATTCTCAAATGTGAACTCAGAGCTTTTCTTGAAAAAGAATACTCAGTGATAAAATTCTGCCAACAAAAAAAGGAATCAAAAGAAATAACTCAGGAATAGAAAACTCTGATGAAGAGATTCATGGTGAACTTGAATCCACTGAAATATAGAAATAAGATTAACCAGTGAGGGTACTATGATTTCAGAACAGAATAAATATTTTTAAACACTGACAGTGTAAAAATAATGTTAGCAACAAAATTGGTAGATGAGAGAATAAAGGGTGGCAGAGCTTTCATCATAAAAACAGGTCTATCAATGAATCTAAAACCAAATTGTGCCATTTAAAAGATGAAGACACCAACCTCTTAGTAATTTTCAAGATATTTTTTCTTGACTTATAGGAATCTTTTTGCTGTTGCTTAATCGCTAAGTTGCATCTGACTCTTTTATGACCCCATGGACTGTAGCCCCGCCAGGTTCCTCTGTCCATGAGATTTTTCCCATGCAAAAATACTGGTGTGGGTTGCCATTTCCTTCTCCGTGGGATCCTCCCCACCCAGGCATCAAACCCACATCTCTTGCATTGGCAGACCGATTCTTTACCATTGAGCCACCTGGGAAGCCTATAGGAATCTTTTAGGAACCAATATATTCTGTAGCAAGAATCTCTTCTAAAGTTCGGTATTTCAGTGTCATCTCACTACTCAAAATTCAAGTAAAATTAATTTTCACATTTCATTTAAAGTAGCATGCACAATAACGTTCTATTGCTTCATCTGAGTGCTAGCTGCTAGTAATAGAGGTGTGTTCAATTTGCAGAAATTTATTAAACTGACACATTCAAACTTTTTTCTTCATATATGTTATACTTGAATATATTTTTTGAAATTATATTAATATAAAAATCTCTAAGAGTGAGAGTGTGTGTGAGAGAGACAACAGTCTGATATAGGGATCTGGTTTGGAATTAAATGCTCTCAGTATTGTTTTGGTAAAAACATTTGTGAACCTAAATATTAAGTGGAAATAAAAAAGCAGTAAGCCCTCTGAACTTTGGGTAAAAACTACTGTTCTTGCTGTCTGCTCCTGTCAATTTGCAATTTAAGAAATCCAGTGTTGGGAGCTTCCAAGCCTTGGTCTTAGAGAGATGATATTCTCTGAGGCAATTCCATTAAAACAGTATTTTTCTATAAACCCCCTAAATACTGTTTCTAAAACTACATTTGTACAGCACATTTATGAATAGGTATCTGCCTCTGTTACACTATTCTATTGTTCACCTGTTAAGATGATTTGAAATATCTGGAAATCTGATATCTACTATTCTGTTTGTGAAGTCTGCACTTTTTTATCCCTAAAAATAGAAAAGTTCGTGTTAGTGGAGTTCTAAGAGTCTCCTACCCACTCATCTACATCCTGAACCTGGCCAGAAGAATATGTTATTTATCTATAGTATATACAGTCATCACTCGTTATCTGTGGGGTCTGCTTCCAAGAGCCCCTGCAGACACCAAAATCCTTGGATGCTTGAGTCCCATAGTGGACCCTTAGTATCTGAGGTTTTGTATCTTCAGATTCAACCAACAGCACATTATGTATTTACTATTGAAAACAATCCACATATAAGTGGACCCTGGCAGTTCAAACACACATTGTTAAAGGGTCAACTGTATACTGTTTACCATGCTACTGTGTAATTGATTCAAGCATAAGATATTAATTTGCCCTTCTAGAACAAAACCCTTGACCTGTCTTCCAGAGTCTGCCCACCTTGTTTCCCCTCCTCCTCCCCCTCCTGCTCATCCTCCTCCCTCCTCTTCTCTCTCTCCCCACCAAACGGACAGAAATTAAAATGGGAGGAATGCTTAATAAGAGTATGATATACTCCCAAGTCTTGCACTATTTTGGAATCCTGTAATCCATTCAACAAAACAAGATGTGCATGGAGGTCAAGTTCACCCACAAGATACTATATAAGATGGTATAATAAATTAACCAAACAAAAAATTAAACCCACCGCACATTGCAAAGTGATTATTTCCAAAATTATGACTGCATTCTTATTAAGGCCATAGAAATGTCCATGTAAATTTGTGATATAATACCAGAATTAGGTAGAAACAAGTTTTTCTAACAAACATTGTATTTACTTGAGAGAGTGGGGGTATCAGATCACATAGTGTAATGAAAAGAGCAAAGCTTCTGGAGTCAGACCTGTCCCTATCTCCCACCCCACAACCCCCAGGTGTAAATCACTTCTCTGCCACTTCCTAGCTTGTGGGCTCAGAGAAGACACATACCCTCCATAAGTCTCAGTTTCCTCACCAAGAGTTAATGAAAAGATTAAAGGTGAAGTATGCACCTTATAGAATATCAAGCATATGGTAGGTAATAGATATGTCACCTGGCTATGATATATATATATATATATATTTTTTTTTTTTACAGTATATTGTATTAGTCTATATCATGAGGCTGTATATGAGGACTGTGAATGACAGTAAATACCTGTACTTTCGTGTAGCTCATCTATCTTTTGTAATGTGAAGCATTTTGGGAAGTCTTAGACCTCTTCCATTTGCAAATTTGGGAGTTACATGATGCCTTTTTTTCTTTTCTCCTCCCTCTTTCCTTCTCTCCCCTCTCTCTCTTTTCAGCTCTCTCACTATGCTCTCTCAGCACACATTCTTAAAACAATTCACAAATCCCTAATTGTACATAATGTGAATATTGACAACACTCGTGATTTAAATCTCTCAAACTTATTTAGCCAAGAAAGGAAACATTTGAAGAAGCAGTAATTTAGAGAGAAGTCATAAATGAAAGAAGGAGAGGAAGTTAGCCATGTGAATAGCTGGGGGGAAAGCAGGTCAGACAGGGGAAACAGCCAGTGCAAAGGTCTTGAGGCAAAGATGTGCTTGAAATAGTCAAGGAATGACAAAGAGGCTGGTGTGGCAGTAGCAGATAGAGTAAAGGGGAGAGTATTGGGTGATGAAATTCAAAAGGCGATGGGGTCAGATCACAGAGGGATTTGTAAGCTATTTTAAAGACTCACTCTTACTGGAGGAAGAAGTGTCATTGGAATGTTTTGAGCAAAAGCATGACATGATTTGATTTACATATAAAAAGAACCTTCTGTTATTCTCCAGGTTGAGAATAATCTCCAGAGGAGCAAGAGTGGAAGCTAGATGAGCAGTCAGAAGACCATTGAAATCATCCAGGAGAGAGATGAAAGTGGCTTAGACAAAGATGGCAGTGGTGATAAGCGGTTGTGTTCTAGGTACGTTTAAAAAGTTGAGCCAGTAAAATCTGCTGATGGATTGCATTTAGGTGTCAGAGAAAAAGAAGATAATCAAGGAAGACAGGTTTTTGATCTAGGCAACCAAAAAGAGCTAACACTGAAATGGGAAAGGCTGCTGGCAGAGCATGTTTGAGTGAGAAGATCAAGAATCCAATTTTAAACATGTTAATTTCAAGATACCTATTATACATCAAACAGGGACTCTGCATAGGTGGTCACATATCAGTGTTGAATCACAGTAAGTGCTGTCCCAGATTTTTATTTTCATAAGAGTGCAGTGGATCCAAAAGGTTCTGATGACAAAAAAAACATCCACCACCAACAGCAAATATCCCTGACCCCTTCACCAGCCACACCATCTCTTTTGTCCCCTGCACAAGCTGCCTTCCCCAGAGTTGTCTAAGCATCTCTGTCACCCCGTCTTCACTCCTCAACCCACTCCACTCTGGCTTCTAGTGCTGTCACTCTACAGATATTGTTTTCTCTGACGCTACTAGTCACTGTCCATAGTGCAGATCAAGTTTTCAGTTCTCCTGCTACTTGATGTTGTCAATACTTGACACTGCCGACCAATGACATCCTCGTTGGGATGTGCTCTTTCCTCACCTTCCAAGTTTTTCTCCTTTCTCTCTTGCTTAGCCTCCATTGCTAGTTTATCCTTCTCTTCCCAGTCTTCAAGTGTTGGAGTTCATAAAGATTCCCTCTTAGACCCTCTTTTCCCCTTGTTCTTTAGCCCTGGGCAGTATCATCCATTCATGGTGTCAAATATCGTCCATATGTGTTTGACTCAAAAATATGTGTCTCTAGGAATTTCCGGGGCGGTCCAGTGGTTAAGACTTTGCCTTCCAATGGAGGGGGTGCAAATTTGATTCCTGGTCAGAGATCAAAGATCCTATATGCCTTGGGGCCAAAAAAAAGTGAAGCATAAAACAGAAGCAATACTGTAACACCCTATGAGTGGCAGCGGCTTCTTACAGTTCTTTTCTGTGCCTTGCCTCAGTTTTGCCTTTTTGTCCTTTCAGCCCTCCACCACCTATATAATTAAATCCCGATATTAAAACCTCTCTATTAAAATACTTAGGGCAGTTTCTGTTTTCTCAAATGGGCCCTTACTGATACAACAACTTTGGTTATGAGTCTATTTGGGGTTTTTTCATCTTTTCCTAAGTCATTTTCAATACTTTTTATCTTCCTAGAGAATTAGCCATGTTATCAGCAGAGTTGTGCCAAGTATTTTCTTCTAGTTCTTTCAAAATCCTCTGCTTTTATGATAATAAACCTAATCTCATTCATAGATTTTTTAATTCATTCTCATATTCTTCCTCATTTTCTCATTTAGGGCATTTTAGGTTTTTGTCCCCTTTCTGAAGAAACAACTGCATTTGATTGATTTGTGAATTCTGTCATTTTTTATAATTCACTATATTTTTTATCTTATGAATGTATTTTCCTGCTTTTATCAGTTGTTTTCCTGTTTTTAAAAACATTGTTTGCTATTTAATTCATTTGTTTTCATCTTTCCTATCTAGTAATGAAACTGTTTAAGTGTATGGATTTTTCTTTGATTCCTACTTTATAGTGAGTATAGTATAGTGAAGTTGCTCAGTCGTGTCTGACTCTTTGCGACCCCATGGACTGTAGCCCACCAGGCTCCTCTGTCCATGGGATTCTCCAGGCAAGAATACTAGAGTGGGTTGCCGTTTCCTTCTCCAGGGGATCTTCCTGACCCAGGGATCGAACCCAGGTCTCCCGCATTGTAGGCAGACACTTTACCGTCTGAGCCACCAGGGAAGCCCTTCTTTAGATAGACTCTGTTTGTGGCTTTGATATCTTCTTTGGCCCAAAAGTTACTTGAGATTTTTTTAAAAGTGAAATTTGCTCCGTCATGTCTGACTCTTTGCAACCCCGTGGACTATACAGTTCACGGAATTCTCCAGGCCAGAATACTGGAGTGGGTAGCCTTTCCCTTCTCCAGGGGATCTTCCCAACCCAGGGATCGAACCCAGGTCTCCAGCATTGCAGGCAGATTCTTTACCAGCTGACCCACAGGGAAAGCCCTAAGTTCTATATAATTAAGTTATTTTAGTTTCTATACTTGTTATTAACTTAAGTTTCATTATTTGGAGTCAACAAATATAATCTCCATTAGTGTACTTGGGAGGACTTATTGAAGTTTTCTTTGCTTATGCCTTATTCCTTCAATTCTAATATAAACTTTAATTTTACTGCTCTTTTTATTGATTCTAAGACATTTTAATATTTATGAAATGTGACATCTTACCAACAATGAATGGTAGCTTGCAGTTACCTATTGGTAGTGTTTTTACTTTCTTAGTGAGACATAAAATAGTATTAGATTTTACAGTCTGATGACATCTTAAATTTAATGAATATATTTTGTTTAAATCACTCTAAAATTGTAACATGCCTCAAAATCTCTACAAAAAGAAATCTGACAGCTATTAGGTTTTTTCCCTACAGCTATTACTGAATCATTGGTGTATCTTATTGTTGATGAAATCTTACAATGAAAGACAAAGTCTTATAGTTCTATGGATACATGAAAAAAAAAGGAAGTACTACCTCTTATCAGGGTATAAAGTTCAATATGTATCTATTTAATCAATTATCTTAATTATGTTATTTAAATCCTTAGGAAAATCTTACTTAGATTTTGATGATAGTGGTACGTGGGGAGTTGGTATACTCAATCTGTTGTACTGCAGAGTAAGTCAAAGTTTCCAATTTTTGGACTTGTTTATTTCTCATTGTAATTCCTTCAGGATTTAAATGTATGCATGTTGAATATACATTATTTGTTGCACAAATAAATGTTAGTTCATTATTTGAATCGTACCTTTTATCATTAAAAATTGATTCTCATTGTCATTTTAATGTGTTTTTAAAAATTTAACCTTACAGGATATTAATTTTGGTGACCAATTTTTCATTTTGGTTCCATTTGCCTGATGTTTTTGCCCATTGTTTTCATTTAAATCTCTGTATATTGAACTGTTTTTGTAGTAATTGGATTTTACCACCTTCCCCAGTCCTTGGTTTTTTAATTTCAATTCATCTCTTGGTTGACTTGATTTTGTCATCAGGTGATTTTTTTTCCCAAGAAGAGCTTGTGGGTGCAATATTCTCTGAGTTTTTGTATGTTTTAAAATACCTTTCTTTTTTTATATCTGGACAACAGACTGACTATAACATTATGGGGTCTCACTCCCTGCCCCAGAACTCTGAGCATTGCTGTGGAGAAGTTTGAAGTCTCTCTGATTATATTCTAGCTTTTTTCATGGATGCCCATTAGATTCGAGGGCTTCCCTGGTGGCTCAAATGGTAAAGAATCCACCGGCAATGCAGGAGACCCTGGTTTGATCCTGGCATCGGGAACATCCCCCGGAGAAGGAAATGGCAACCCATTCCAGTATCCTTGCCTGGGAAATCCCATGGACAGAGGAGCCTGGTGGGCTACAGTCCATGGGGTCGCAAGAGTCAGACATGACAGAGTGACTAACACACATGTAAGATTCTGTGTATTCACTGAGGTTCAGTAACTTTACTTGTATATGTCTCACTGTTTGCTATTCTATATCACCTTTTCCCTTGAATTTAGTATACACTCAATCCACAGATTCATGTCTTCTTTAATTTCAAATGAATTTCCTTTAATTTTATCACTGAATATTTTTTCTCCTCTAGGTTTTCTATCCTTTTCTTCTGGTGCTTATCAGTATTCTTTTGTCTCCATTTCATAGCTGTCACTTTTTCCCCCTATTTAGTTTCATTTATTTCCCCTTTTTCAATTCAAATTGGACAGTTTGTTTTCAGGCATCTCCATATTACTTTCTTCTGGTATCAGTAACATCTATTCTACATTGTGTCTTTCAAATGTGATTGCATTCTGAAATACTTCATTTAAAGAAAAATTATTAAAAATCATGGTGAATATGTCAATATTTGATAAAATTGGGTTGGAGGTACATGAGAAATCCAAATCAAAACCACAGCGAGGTACCATCTCATGCTGGTCAGAATGGCTGCCATCAAAATGTCCACAAACCAGAGATGGTGTGGAGAAAAGGGAACCCTCTTACACTGTTAGTGGGAATGCAAACTAGTACAGCTATGGAGCACAGTGTGGAGATTCCTTAAAAAATTGGAAATAGAACCACCATACAATCCAGCAATCCCACTGCTGGGCATACACACCGATGAAACCAGAATTGAAAGAGACATGTGTACCCCAATGTTCATTGCAGCACTGTTTACAATAACTAGGACATGGAAGTAACCTGGATGCTATTGACAGATGAATGGATAAGAAAGTTGTAGTACATATACACAATGGAATATTACTCAGCAATTAAAAAGAACACATTTGCGTCAGTTCTAATGAGGTGATGAAACTGGAGCCTATTATACAGGGTGAAGTCAGTCAGAAAAAAAAAACACCAATACAGTATATTAACACATACGTATGGAATTTAGAAAGATGGTAATGATGACCCTATATGCAAGACAGCAAAAGAGACAGAGATGTAAAGAATAGACTTTTGGACTCTGTGGGGGGAGGTGAGGGTGGGATGATTTGAGAGAATAGCATTGAAACATGTATATTACCATATGTGAAACAGATGACCAGTCCAAGTTCGATGCACGAAATAGGGCACTCAAAGCCGGTGCTCTGGGACAACCCAGAGGGATGGGATGGGGAGGGAGGTGGGAGGGGGGTTCGGGATATATATGTGTCCACATATACACCTGTGGCTGATTCATGTCGATGTATGGCAAAAACCACAACAATATTGTAATTAGCCTCCAATTAAAATTAATTAATTAATTCTAGAAAACAGACTTTTTAAGAGCAGTTTTAGGTTCACAGCAAAATTGAAAGGAAAGTGTAGAGATTTCTCATATATTCCCTGCCTCTACACACCCATTGTCTCCTCCACTCTCAGCATCCTTCACCAGAGTGGTACATTTGTTACAATCAATGACAATACATTGACCAAAGTTCATAGTTTACATTACAAATATAGTTGTTATTTCTATAATTGTTTTTGTTATTATTCATATTTCCTGAGTCCTGCCAGTATATTATATTTCTTACTCAGGACCTTATCATCCCTTACTATCTCTTCCTTGAGCCCCTTTCCTTTTCCTCTTTAAAGACATGTAACTTTTTAAAAAACATTTTTTTAGAATATATTTTATTTACAGTGTTGTACCACCTGAAACGATGTACAGCAAAGTCAATCAGTTATACATATACACATGTCCACTCTCCTTTTAGATTCTTTTCCCATATAGGCCATTACACACTGTACTATAAGATAGGTCCTTATTCGTTACCTGTTTTATATATAGTATTGTGGAGATGTCAACCTGTCTCCCAATTTGTCCCTCTCTGCCATACCCCATGGTCACCATAAGTTTGTTTTTGGTATCTGTGACTCTACTTCTGTTTTGTTAATAAGTTCATTTTTACTCTTTTTTTAGATTCCACATATAAGCAATATCATATGATATTTTTCTTTCTCTATTTGACTTGTTTCATTCATTATGACAGTCTCTAGGTCCATCCATGTTGCTGCAAATGGCACTATTTGTTCTTTTTTATGGCTGAGTAATGTTCCATTGGGAGAAGGCAGTGGCACCCCACTCCAGTACTCTTGCCTGGAAAATCCCATGGACGGAGGAGCCTGGTAGGCTGCAGTCCATGGGGTGGCGGAGAGTCAGACACAACTGAGCGACTTCACTTTCACTTTTCACTTTCATGCATTGGAGAAGGAAATGGCAACCCACTCCAGTGTTTGCCTGGAGAATCCCAGGGACGGGGGAGCCTGGTGGGCTGCCATCTATGGGGTCGCACAGAGTTGGACACGACTGAAGCGACTTAGCAGCAGCAATGTTCCATTGTATATATGTACCACATATTCTTTATTTATTCCTCTGTCAATGAACATTTAAGCTGCTTCCATATCTTGGCTATTGTAAATAGTGCTTCAGTGAAAATTTGGGTGCATGCATCTTTTTGAATTATGGTTTTCTCTGGGTATGTACCTAGGAGTGGATTGCTGGGTCATATGGTAGTTCTATTTTTAGTTTTTTAAGGAGCCACCATACTGTTCTCCATAGTGGCTGTACCAATTTACATTGCCACCAACAGTATAGGAGGGTTTCCTTTTCTCCACACCCTCTCCAGCATTTATTGTTTGCAAATTTTTTTTGATGATGACCATTCTGACCAATGTGAGGTGATACCTCCTTGTAGCTAAACATGTAAATTATTTAAAATTATACATTTCTTCTTAATTAAAAACAGTTGCATTTTTCCAGTTGTGTGTTTTTTACTTCTTTATGTCTCTCCTAACTTCCCATTGAACACATCAATAAATCACTCTGGCTGAAAGTTCAACATATCTCCAGGATATGATTTTATGCCCCCTTGCAGCTAGGTGAGGTGAGGTCTGGCCAACGACACAAAAGATGAAATTTCTCAGTGGCTCTCAGGTAAAACTTTGTAAAAGAAAACAGACCATACTGACATCTGCCTTTCACCTTTTTCTATTTGCCCTTCCTCCCTTCTTACCATTAGAATAGCAGCTTCCTGCCTCAGATGCAGCATCCATTTGTCACCATAAGGAAGATAACCATATATGCCTATAATAAAGCATGACTCTGTAAGAAAGGTGTGTGGTCAGTGTTATGATATGTGCAGGTGAGCACCATCTTGAATGATGAACACCATGGATGGAGTATATGTTAGTTTCCTGTGGCTGCCATCACAAAGTACCACAGGCTTGGTGGTTTAAAACAGAAATCTATTCTTTCACCGTCTTAGTGATCAGAAGTCCAAAATCAAGGTGTCAGCAAGGTTGTTTTCTTCTGGACATTCTGATGGAGAATCTGTTCCAGGATTTTCTTGTGGTGTCTACCAGCTGCCAGGAATTCTTGGCTCGTATGTGCATTACTTTGATCTCTGCTTCTTCATGTGGCCTTCCTCTGTTTTTCTGTATTGTCCTTTGCTGTCTCTTTTACAGACACCAGTCTTTAGATTTAAAGTCCATCCTAATCCAGGATGACATTATCTTACAGATCCTTACCTTAATTATAAAGACCTTGATTCCAAATAAAGCCATATCCTGAGATACAGAGTGGATATATATTTGATGAGGGGTACTATCTAACTCACTATGTGTGTGTATGTATGTGTGTGTGTGTGTGTGTGTGTGTGTGTGTAGATGGGATAATATACATGTATTTTTTGTTTTAGAGCAGTCCTTTCATTTATGAATTTATTTCTTTATATTTTACTTTTTGCTTAATTCTCCCTTTCTCTCTTCTGACATTAAACTTCATCATACTGATAATCCATAAATCAGGTTAGCCTATTGTAAATACTTTTATTTTATTCACAGAGATCTAATCCTATGCAAACACAATGTATATACACAGATAAATGCACACACACAGTATTGGTCAACTAATCTGCATAATGAACGACCCCAAAACTCAGTAATTCAATATGGCAGCTACAAAATATTGTATTTCATAGCTCATGAGATTGGGATTTGGTTCCTCTTGGGTAGGTTCACTCATACATCTCAGGATCAGCTAGGGACTCTAGGTTCGGTTTGCCTGGCTTTAATCTTTGCTAGAGTTGCTCTGATTCAAGGATCCCTCATCATCCTCCTGGAATCAGTGAGCTCACCCAGGAATATCCTTCCCATAGAGATAGGAGAAATATAGGCAGGCAAGTTCAGTCACCCAGGCACTTTTTCAAGCGTCTGCTTGTGTCACATCAGCAAACATCCCTTTGGCTTATGTCATAATCAGTGGACAGAGAAATCTGTTTCATCTCTTCTTTTTTTTTTAAGTTTTGGGGTTTAAAAAATTTTTTTTAACTTATTTATTTTTTAATTGAAGGATAATGACCTTACAGAATTTTGTTGTTTTCTGCCAAACATAAGCATGAATCAGCCACAGGTATTCATATGTGTTTCATCTCTTGATGGAAGAAATTGTGAAGTTACATGGCAAGGGCATGCATACAGGAAGGAGCACAAAATTGGAACCATGATGCTATCTATCTTATACACAGATATGGTAAACAAACATACATGCCTTCATCTGGTGAGTGTTTGCTTTACAAATGATGTTGTTGTTTAGTTGCTAAATCTTGTCTGACTCTTTGCAACTGCATGGACTGTGGTCCGCCAGGTTCCTCTGTCCATTGAATTCTCCAGGCAAGAATACTGGAATGGGGTGCCATTTCCCCGCCCCAAGGGTCAAAACCATGTCTCCTGCATTGGCAGGTGGATTCTTTACCGCTGAGCTACCAGGGAAGCCCTTACAAACATAGGTTTACACTAACTTGTTTGCATCTTTCTTTTCTCAATGATACTCATGGAAATACCTCAAAGTCATTTTCCTTTCTCTGACTCAATTTTTTTGGCTGCATCCCATGAGCAGTTTGTGGGATTTTTGTTCCCCAACCAGAGATCAAACCCACGCCCCCTGCAGTGGAAGTGTGGAGTCCTAACTACTGGACTGCCAGAGAAGTCTCTCTGATTCAATTTTTAAATGCTGCATATTATTCCACTTTGTAGATGTACTATAATTATTTAACCATTTCTCTCCCAATGGATATTCAATTTGTTTCCTTTTTTCTGGTTATTCATTTTGAATGATACAGAAAAAAAGTCTCTTCTGGGTAAAAGGTTATTTGTATTGCTAATTTTAATAGAAATTTCCAGGTTACTTTCTAAATAAAGCTGCAGTGCTTCAGTTTAATCAACAATTTATGTCATTCTTCCCTACATTACCCCTAAGAAGTGGGGGCATTGCTCTTTATTAATCTTTACCACTTTGTTGTATATAAAATGACTACTGCTTCATTTTTCCGTTCTCTAACTGGTTATGAATTTGAGCATCTTTTCATATGATTTCACCATTTGAATTTGCACTTCTGTTACTAGTCTGTTTATATCCTTTCCTCAACTTTCTATTGAGTTGTTTTTCATTTTCTTATCAATTTATAAGAATGATTTGTATATTATAGAAACTATACCTTTGATTGTCTTATGCCATATAGTATTTTTCTGGCTCTTTGTTTATTCACTTAGTTTTTGGTATCCTTTGTCATGCAAAAGTTTTGTCTGAGGCTGCTTTTACTGTTTAAATACTTATTGAACTAAACGGTTCTAGAAACACCGCCGTGCTCACTAAGCCAGTGTAATCATTAGAAGGCTGAGTGGGGGAGGTGGATCATCTCTTGACACTGTGCAGAGCTTCCCCCAAATTCTCAGTGCGTGCAAAAGAGAAGTGAAATAGGGCATTTCAATTATACCTCTACAAAATTGAAAAAGGAGAGAGATAAATGAGAAGTCACAGGCAAAGGACATGTGACTGAAGCCCCAACAAGTGTTATTTAATGGAAGAAAGCCCACTTGGGTTAACTAGACCTGAAGGAGGGGCTCAGCTAGAGCACTGTATTCATTTCCTGGGGCTGCTATAGCAAAGTACCACAAATGGGATGGTTTCAAGCAACAGGAATTTATTGTCTCACAGTTCTAAACATCTGAAATCAAGGTGTTAGCAAGGCTGTTTTTTTCTGGAGGCTCTGAGTGGGAGGATCTCTTGCCTCTCTCCTAGCTTCTAGTGGTAGCTGGCAATCCTTGGCTTTCCTTAGCATGTAAACACATGACTTCAGTCTCTGCCTCCATTATCTCCTGGCTTTCCTCCCTGTGTGTCTTCACATGGCCTTCTTATAAAAACACCAGTCATTGGATTTAGGGCCCACTATAATGCCAATATCCGCTGGATCATCGAAAAAGCAAGAGAGTTCCAGGAAAACATCTATTTCTGCTTTATTGACTACGCCAAAGCCTTCCACTGTGTGGATCACAATAAACTGTGGAAAATTCTGAAAGAGATGGGAATACCAGACCACCTGACCCACCTCTTGAGAAACCTGTATGCAGGTCAGGAAGCAACAGTTAGAACTGGACATGGAACAACAGACTGGTTCCAAATAGGAAAAGGAGTACATCAAGGCTGTATATTGTCACCCCACTTATTTAACTTGTATGCACAGTACATCATGAGAAACGCTGGGCTGGAAGAAGCACAAGCTGGAATCAAGATTGCCGGGAGAAATATCAATAACCTCAGATATGTGGATGACACCATCCTTATGCGAGAAAGTGAAGAGGAACTAAAGAGCTTCTTGATGAAAGTGAAAGAGGAGAGTGAAAAATTTGGCTTAAAGCTTAACATTCAGAAAACTAAGATCATGGCATCTGGTCCCATCACCTCATGGGAAATAGATGAGAAGACAGTGGAAGCAGTGTCGGCCTTTATTTTGGGGGGCTCTAAAATCACTGCAGATGGTGGTTGCAGCCATGAAATTAAAAGACGCTTACTCCTTGGAAGGAAAGTTATGACCAACCTAGATAGCATATTAAAAAGCAGAGACATTACTTTGCCAACAAAGGTCCGTCTGGTCAAGGCTATGGTTTTTCCAGTGGTCGTGTATGGATGTGAGAGTTGGACTGTGAAGAAAGCTGAGCACCAAAAAATTGATGCTTTTGAACTGTGGTGTTGGAGAAGACTCTTGAGAGTCCCTTGGACTGCAAGGAGATCCAACCAGTCCATCCTAAAGGAGATCAGTCCTGGGTGTTCATTGGAAGGACTGATGCTGAAGCTGAAACTCCAATACTTTGGCCACCTGATGTGAAGAGTTGACTCATTGGAAAAGACCCTGATGCTGGGAGGGATTGGCAGCAGGAGGAGAAGGGGGCGACAGAGGATGAGATGGCTGGATGGCATCACCGACTCAATGCGCATGAGTTTGAGTAAACTCCGGGAGTTTGTGATGGACAGGGAGGCCTGGCATGCTGCAATTCATGGGGTTGCAAAGAGTCGGACATGACTGAGCGACTGAACTGAACTGAAGTGATAGTGCATTATGATCACATGTTAACCTAACCAGTTATATATGCAAAGACCATATTTCTCAATAAAGTCCCATTCTGAGGTTCTGGGTAGACATGAATTTTTCAGGGCCACCACTCATCCCAGAAAAATCTATCCTCTGCCTGCACCCTCTTCTAAAAATATCACATCAGTCTTATGTGCAAATACACACCCAAAAGTCTTGTCACATTTCAGCATTGACTCTAAATCCAAAATATCATACAAATACTATCAATTCAAAAAGTTCAAAATCTTGGGACTTCCCCAGTAGTTTAGTGACACCAAACATTTGGGTAACCACTAGCCAAAATTAAATTAATTAATATAAAACTAATTAAAATTAACTGAAACTTAAATTCTGGAGAAGGAAATGGCAACCCACTCCGGTATTCTTGCCTAGAGAATCCCATGGACAGAGGAGCCTGGTGGGCTGCTGTCCATGGGGTTGCACAGAGTCAGACATGACTGAAGCAACTTAGCAGCAGCAGAAACTTAAATTAATTACATATCATTAAAAATTTAGTCCCTCAGTTGCACTGTCACATTTCAAGTCCTCCACAGCCACATGTAGCTGGTGGTTATCATACTGAGCAGCTCAGAAATAGGGCATTTCCATCATTGCAGAAAGTCCTATTGGACAGTGCTGCTCTAGAGTATGTGACTTTTTTTGTTTTTGAGGCTGTTTCTTCTGATGTAAATTCTTCTTCCAACTTGTGTTTTATGTTTATTTTCTTCTTTTTTTTTCTAGTTTTTCAGGTGGGGGAGTAGAGGTGGTACTAATATTGATATAGGCCACGCAGGGTCCTTCCTTCCTTTTGCTTATCTTTACATGGTGGCAGTTCTGAAAGAGACCACTACTTAATAAAAATGTGACAGAGCTTTAGGCTTTCATCCATGCCAGACTAACTGGAAATGAATTTAACATCCATCATAAAACACTAAAAAACTGGACAATATATAGGAGACAAGAGTTTGCTGACTTAAGACCATGGGTGGTAGAGATGGATGATCCTTGAGAGGATGGAAACACAGGAAGGGAGCCTCAAATTCACGTCTCCTTTCTGACTTAAGAGTACTTTTTGGATCATGGTGCAGACCAAGCAGAAGATGCCCATGTTACTGAGTTGAGGAGGTCAGAGTTTGGGGCAGCTGGAGCATATGGAATTTTCTGACAGAGTACTAAAGAGAGATCAGAGCAGAACAGGACCTAGAATAGCCGATATAGTCTTGGGATTAAAAAAAAAAAAAGAGTTGTAGTACTCAAACTATTCAAGTTCAAATTCAAACAGACAAAGGATTAATCTCAAAAATATACAAGCAACTCCTGCAGCTCATTCCAGAAAAATAAATGACCCAATCAAAAAATGGGCCAAAGAACTAAACAGACATTTCTCCAAAGAAGACATACAGATGGCTAACAAACACATGAAAAGAAGCACAACATCACTCATTATCAGAGAAATGCAAATCAAAACCACAATGAGGTACCATTACATGCCAGTCAGGATGGCTGCTATCCAAAAGTCTACAAGCAATAAATGCTGGAGAGGGTATGGAGAAAAGGGAACCCTCTTACACTGTTGGTGGGAATGCAAACTAGTACAGCCGCTATCGAGAACAGTGTGGAGATTTCTTAAAAAACTGGAAATAGAACTGCCATATGACCCAGCAATCCCACTTCTGGGCATACACACCGAGGAAACCAGATCTGAAAGAGATATGTGCACCCCAATGTTCATCCCAGCACTGTTTATAATAGCCAGGACATGGAAGCAACCTAGATGCCCATCAGCAGATGAATGGATAAGGAAGCTGTGGTACATATACACCATGGAATATTACTCGGCCGTTAACAAAAATTCATTTGAATCAGTTCTAATGAGTTGGATGAAACTGGAGCCCATTATACAGAGTGAAGTAAGCCAGAAAGATAAACACCAATACAGTATACTAACACATATATATGGAATTTAGAAAGATGGTAATGATAACCCTATACGCAAAACAGAAAAAGAGACACAGATGTACAGAACAGACTTTTGGACTCTGTGGGAGAAGGCGAGGATGGGATGTTTAAAGAGAATAGCATCGAAACATGTATATTATCAAGGGTGAAACAGATCACCAGCCCAGGTTGGATGCATGAGACAAGTGCTCAGGGCTGGTGCACTAGGAAGACCCAGAGGGATCGGGTGGAGAGGGAGGTGGGAGGGGCATCAGGATGGGGAATACATGTAAATCCATGGCTGATTCATGTCAATGTATGGCAAAAACCACTACAATATTGTAAAGTAATTAGCCTCCAACTAACAAAAATAAATGGAAAAAAAAAAGAGTTGTAGTACTCAAACTATTCAAGTTCAAGGATTAATATAAAGCTACTAAATCAAGACAGAAATCAAGGCATAAAGACAATAATAAATTAATAAATAGATTAATAAATCTATTAATAAATAGATTAATAAATCTATTAATAAATAGATTAATAAAACAAAGTATAATACATAAATATATATAAATACCCAGCCAAATCATTTATGATAAAGTGTGCTGTTTGCTAAGTTGCTTCAGTCGTGTCTGACTCTTTGAGACCCTGTGGACTGTAGCCCACCAGGCTCCTCTGTCCATGGGATTTTCCAGGCAAGAATACTGGAGTGGGTTGCCATTTCCCCCTCCAGGGGATCTTCCCAACCCAGGGATTGAACACGTGTCTCCTGGGGATCCTGCATTGCAGGCAGAGTTTTTACCGCTGAACCACGGGGAAGCCCTATGATAAACCCTATGATAAAGAGGCCAAGACAATTCAATGAAAAGAAGGAAAGTCTTTTCAAAAAGTTTTGCAGAACAACTATTCATCCCACTAATTTTTTTTTGCCTCTAGATGAAACATAGACCTAAGCAAATAAGCTAAAACTATAAACTTTTGGAATTAAATGTAGGAAACTATGAATTTAAAGAAGCAGGGATTTCCAAATCAGGACACAAAAGAAACTAATCATTAAAAATTGTAAATTTAGTTTCATTGAAAGTAAAAACTTCTCATCCAAAGTAAGTTAAGAAAATGAAAAGGCAAACTATGGTCTAGAAGAAAGTATTCATAATGTATATGTCTCACAAGGGATTTATATCCAGAATTCATAAAGAATGCCTTCAATATTAAAATAAGAAGCAGCCCAATTTTAAAATGCATAAAATACTTGAAAAGACACTTTGCAAAAGAAAATATATGAAGACCAATAAGCATATGAAAAGATATTCAACATCATCAGTCATCAGAGAAATGGAAATTAAATCACAATATGATACTTCTTCATACCCACTAAAATGGCTCAAATCTAAAAGTCTGAAAACACTAAATTTTGGTGAAGATGTGGAATAATTGAAATCCAGCATTACAGCTGGAGTACAAAATAGTACAACCACTTTGAAAAACTGTTTCTTGTAATGTGAAATACACACCTGTGCTATGACCATTGATTCTACTCTAGTTCATTCAAAGAAATAACTTATGTCCACAAAAAGATTTGTTTAAGATCATTTACAGCCCTTTTTATTCATAATGACCGAAAATTGAAAACCATACAAATGTCTGTTGACAGAAGACTGGATAAATAAATGTGGTATATTCACATGATGGAATACCAGTCAGCAATAAAAATGAATGAATTGCTTATACATGGAACAACATGAATGAATCTTAAAGACATTATGTTGAGCAAGAGAAGCCAAACACAAGCAAGTACATACTCAATGATTATGTTGATATGAAGTAGAAGAATAGGCAAAACTAATTGATAGTGATAGAAATCAGAACAGTGATTGATTGTATTGGAGGGAGGGGAAAGAGGAGTAGAAGTTGACTGCAAGGGGGCAGAAGAGTGCTTTCTTGCATGATGGAAATGTACTATTGTATTCTTGATCAGGATGGGAATTACAGAGGTGTATACATTTGCCAGAACTCATTGAATTGTAAATTTAAGATCTGTGCCTTTTATTGTAGGTAAATTTTACTTCAAACAAACAAAAGGAATATTGTGAGAACAATAAAAGGAAGTATGCTGTGGTAGCCTGCAGCTTTAAATCGGGTATGATGGCTTCGAAAAAACTGACCAAATCTCTCTTTCTTCTATAGGATAAGGGGTAGATACTGTTTACTAGAGAGATTGGTTGGTTTAACTTTTCAGCTCATTGGAATTTTTTCTTTCATCAATTTATGTTTTTCGTCTTGTTTAATTTGGTTTGGTTTGGTTTGACTTTTCTTTGCTATACAACTCTGGCTACCAGCTGCCTTATGGCAAGCTGTTATGACTCCTGCCTCATCTAGTGAAAATTTATCTGGTTTGGGGGAAACAAAAATGGCATATCCATGGTGTTTTTTGTTTTTGGCCATGTTGCATGGCATGCTGGATCTTTCCTGACCAGGGATCCAGGGATAGAATCTGTGCCCCCTGCAGTGAGAGCACAGAATTTTAATCATTGACCACCAGGGAAGTCCACGCTGTCTTTTCTTTACTGCTGCCTTCCCTGTAATTCTTCAGCATGGAAATAAGTCTACTCAATGATGGTCTCTAGTCCATCATGGCCCACTCACCCCCTCAGCTCATTCTCAACCAACCCATTGCCTGTAGATGCCTCAAAACCCTCTCACTTATGTGCAGAACCCTGCTTGAGATCTGGAGAGTTATTTCTTAGCTCCCCTCACTCTCCTGGCATTGGCCCATAATTTTGCCCAAGGTTCCCTTTACTTGGCAAATATCCTTCACTGTGCTGTATGGGGGCATAGTAATCATGTCTTACTTTCAGCATGGGTGGAATTTTCTTTTGTTTCCCTTCATTCAAATCTGCAGGCTTGGAGCAAAAGGGTGTAACAAATATACATTTACTTCACCATCTTTTGTTGGAAACTCTGAATCCGGTGTGAGCTTTTAGAAATCCAGATTTGGCACTGCCCCTCCCATGGCAAAAGCCTTTGACTGGCCTCCCAGTGCCAAAGGTAGAGTCTCAAAGCCCTGAGATAGATTACAAGGCTTGACGTGGCCTGCCTTCTACTTAGCTCTCCAGTGTCATCTCGCTGCTAGTCCCCCACATCTAGGATACCCCAGTCATTCTTTTTTCCTTTTAATATAACTTTTACTCTTCTTTTTCAAATGATTAGAGTAACTGCATCCTGTGGTAGTGAATTGGAAATACAGAGAAGTATAAAACAGAAAAGAAAATCACCTTTAATCATGCTTCCTAAAAGATATCACTGATAACATTTTGTCTTATTTTATTCCAGTGTTATTCCTATGCATAACATCCAGATATTATTTTTATGTTATATATACATATATAGTATAAAATTTTAAGGCAATTAGAGTCTTTTAGACTTCTTATTTCACTCTACACTTTGTTATAAGCATGTTCCTGTGCTATCATTTGCCATCATTGTTATATTTTAAGTTCTAGTGAATATTAATAAGCATTTACTCTGTACCCAGTACTGCTTGGCTAAGTGCTTGACATGAATTTTCTCATTTAATCCTTGGAACCATCTGTGAGGTACTAGGATGTTCCCATTTCACAAAGAAGGAAATAAGGGCTGAGAGGGGTTACATAACTTGCTCAGACTCACATAGCTGGTAAGTGTTGGAGCTGGGATCTGAATCCAGGTAAAGAAAATCTCAAAATTCTCCTGAGGTGTCAGTAGAATAGTCTTTTGAACATTGATTAAATATTGAATAGATTGTTGTTGTGTAGTTGCTAAGTTATATCTGACTCTTTTGCAATCCCACGGACTGTAGCCCACCAGGCTCCTCTGTCCATTGGATTTCCCAGACAAGAATACTGGAGTGGGTTGTCATTTCCTTCTCCAGGGATCTTCCCCACCCAGGGATCAAACCCAAGTCTCCTGCATTGGCAGATGGGTTCTTTATCACTGAGCCACCTGGAAAGCCCATTTATATCTGGGCTGAATTCTTTCAATAACCTGTTAAGCAACATCCTTGTTTCCAGTCTCTTGGCTATATTTGCCACCAATTTGGTTCCTTCATTAAACTGATTTTAATGATCTAAAATATATTTCTATTTTCAAAGTCAAAGTAATTTAACAAGCTGTGTTCAGCAAGTTTCACTTCAGTTACTATTTCCTCCACCCTGCTTCCTTCCTCTCTTCTATAGGTAAATATTTTTCTTAGTTTCTCGTTTGTCTTTCCAGTGATTTCTTTTCTTGGCAAATACAGCAAAAATGTGTATCTGGACATATGTTTAGTCATATTTTCTCCCTTTTTAAAATATAAGATAACATGGTAAATACACTGCTTTGTATCTTTATTCCTTAATGAAAAATTCTGGAGATGTATTATGTATAGAAATTGTCTTCATTCATTTTTATGGTGGCTTAATATTCCATTGTGGGGATGAACTGTTCTTTTTCCAACCAGTCTCCGTATTGAACATTTGGGTTATTTCAAATCCTTTTACTGACAACAAATTTAATAAAAATACAATTGGTAGTCACGTCACTCCCTGCTCAGAAACCTCTATGGCTTTCCATTGCTTGCAAAAGTCAAATGCCCTAGGAGGCTTTCTAAAGTCTATCACAATCTACCTTCCCTAACTTATTTCTCCCCCATCCACCTTGTAATTCTGTGTGGCAACCACAGTGGAACCTGCCCACTCCATTCTCCAAATGTACTGCACTGAGCATTGTTCATGCAGTGCCCTCAACTGAAACTACCCTTCCCTACTGCCCCTCCCTCTCCACCTCTCCCTTGCACATTGGTTGGAATTTTTTCTCAATCCCTAGAAGGAAAACATCTCTCTGGGACTTCTTCACTGACCCCAAACTTCTTCACTTCCTGTCCCCACCCACACCTTCCCCCAAATGAAATTAATTTCTTCACCATGGTCTTTCCAAAGCATTGTGCATGTATTTTTATATTTCACTTTTTATCATTTACATCATGCAGTGTTTTCTGGTTATTTATGTACAGTTCTCCCCCCACACTCACCCCCTTACCCGTAGATTATGGAAAAAGCCATTCCTACATAGAGCTTTTACATAGTTAGGTACTCAATACATACTCATTGAACTGTGTGTTTTTATTAAATGTCTGTTCACATAATAACTAGAGCCAACATAGCTTATGGCTTTGAAAAACAAATGAATCTCACTCATCCTTTTACTTGCTTTGTTTTACTCCACTGGGTGGTCAGGTGAGGACCCAAAGCAGTTCCTGAAGAAATAAGGATTCTCGGAACAACTGAAGGTTGTTATTTTTGTTTGTACATCATATTAATGTAGTTTTAAAATTACCATGCTTTGACACATCAACCTTCCTCTTAATAGCTTTTTGCCAGCTACACTAAATTTCAAATTAAGTTAGTTAGGTTCTATCCAGAATGACTGCCAAGCACATGTAGAGTTCAAGTGGTTTACTGATAACTGAAAATCAGCACTTAAATTTAAGGACATGAATTACTATTTCCCAATGAAATTGATACGGCAGATTCAAACCATTTATTGTTGTTGTTCAGTTGCATTGCTAAGTTGTGTTCAACTCTTTGTGACCACATGAACTGCAGCACACCAGGCTTCCCTGTTCTTCACCATCTCCTGGAATTTGCTCAAATTCATGTCCACTGAGTCGGTGATGTCATCCAACTTTCTCATCTTCTGTCGCACCCTTCTCCTCCTGCCCTCAATCTTTCCCAGCATCAGGGTCTTTTCCAATGAGTCAGATCATTTATGGGGTCTCTTTAAAAGGTATACAGATCTAATCTCTGAGAATGCACTAGAAAATCCTTGGAAATATTTGATTAACTTCTTTCTGTTGTAAGAAAAGAATCCTCAAATTTTATAAAGCATAATAAGAAAGCATTATAATGAGCTCTTTCAAGGGAATTTTATAAAAATTAAGACAATGCTGTACAGAGTTTCTGATTCTAGTCTTTTCAGACTTTCTGGAAGACCTCAAAGATTACATCAACACTGATGGGATTCTGTCAGGTTCTAATTGACATAAATATTTCTCGTTTGTTAAATGTCACTTGTGTGTCACCAATTTAGTCCATGTATAGAACATGAAGTCTATACCTTAAAAAGCTTATAATCTCATTAGATACATAAAACCTCTCAGTGTGAGAACTGTCAAAGAATGTGTGGCCATCTTTAATCCACCACAGACTTGGTCCAGGATAATGACTATGAAAATAAGCAGATCCCAGGCCTAGCTCAAGCACAAAACCCCCATTTGTAGAATTGTTCCTGTCACCTAATATATATTTAGTGACTTAACAAATAGATATTAGAGATATTGTAGAGGAAAAAATTAAACAGCTGGGCTTTGTAGTAAATTATATGTGGGAAGCAAAGGGTAAGACGGAAACAAAAGGGATGAAGTTCTGAATTTGGGAAGCTGATGGGCCCTTTGATAGCAATCTCAAGAAAAGAATATTATCTCATTAATCATTGTGATGGATTAACTTTCAAACAACCACTGAGAGACCATCCCCAGAAATAGCAAGCCTCAAATAATAAAAATAATAATGTTAGATCATGTCTTCAAGATAAGGAGCATAGGGGAAGATTTGGAAATCCCAGAATTACCAGCAATGGTTAAAAATGAAATAAATGATTTCATCCCTGGGAAGGATCGTAGCAGGAACGATTTTAAACAGTCACTGAGCAGCTCTGTTAATGAACACTATTACAAGAACATTTTTGTTGACCTTATAGGGGTTGTTCTCCCATTAGTGGTAGTAGGGGCTCCATAGAGATGGGTAGTAAAGATACCTCAATTCTGAGAAAGAGCCATTTTCCTTCCAGAACTTCAGAGGCTTCCCCAGTTGTCTGTTAAATTTGTTATCAGATGAAATATGGGTGACTCATATTCCATTCCACGTTTCAAGTTTACATTTTTCCATAAACGTTGATCTGGCTGGCTAGAAGGCAGAGGAAGCAGAAACCTCTTATGAATCAGTGCTGATCTGGCTGAGGTTTATGGAGGGGCCCTTCTAGCCTCGCGTTTAAATCCCTTCCTGCCTTCCTGGAGTGCAAGTTGTGAAGTGCTCTGTCACCCTGTGACCAGGAGAAATGAGAAGCTCTGCGGAGACTGTAATCTCGCTCTAAACAGGTCTCCGGTGAGTGGTGATACATCACGCCAATCACTCCTCTGAAGGCGCCCGGTGTCACCTCCGCGGGGCTCCTCCTCCCAGGGGGGAGATAGAGCATCCAGGGAGCATCAGATTGAGGTCTCCCGTGGGCAACACACACAGTACGTTAGCCACTGAGCCGTGGGCCTGGCCCGCAGCCTAATTATTAACATCTGAAAGTCAGCTGCTGGGCAACTGCACGAATCGCTCCTATGACATTTAAAAATATGGATTTTTCTCCTCCTTCCTACTGGACAGGCTTATCGCATATTAGTTTCTGGATATACCATCAATGCGTCTGAAGAAGCCATGGCCACTGTGACTTCTGTCATTATTGATTGCAGCTGGGATGGGACACGTTCTTCTAGGGACAATAAACACATATTGGGGAAAAAATGAAAGAAAGATTCATATTACTATCATTATTTAGTACTATTACTAATATTATATTTCTTTAACCATTTAGGTTCTAAATTCTATAAAAAGCAAACCTCTAGCAAAACCCTATCACTTTACACAGTATCCCTGCCCATAGGACATTTTCTGTTCTGTTTAGATAAAGCAGACAGATGTGTTAGAACTGCAGCCCACGCATTCAATCAATAGGCCATGATGATTCATAAATAGAAAGTTCACTGAGAAATAGGACCTCCCAGCCTCTGAAAAAGCCTTCTGAGTTCCAAGAATATGCAACACAAGTATACATTTAAGAGAGTATTTGGAGCTGGATGTATGATTGAATGCTAGAGAATGTGGGTTACCTTTCAGAAAAGGAATTTCCTGCATGCCCTGTCCGACAAATGAACCTAGACTGAACATGGCTCTGGCGAGAGACAAGGGGTGAGTTACGCTCCATGTGACATTTTCCCACAGTCACTGACAGATTCTAAGATAAGTCACAGCCAGAGTGTGGCTAGCGCTGGCGTGTTGCTCCTTTCTTCAGGGAAGCCAAGGGCCAGCATCCACTGAGCATTCAGCCGATCATGGGAAGGAAGCATCTGTTACAGAGATGCGCCCAGTGAGATGGTTTGGAACCTCTCTTCTTAACCCTTGATCACTCTCTCATTAAGGGCTGGTGCTTGCCTGATCTCCGGCTCATTGATTTAAAAGCCATTTTGTACTGTGGCCACAAGGAGAAAAGAGACATGTTCCAAGTTATTCACTTCATTATCCTATGACTCAGCCATTTCACCTGAAAAGCTTAAAAAAAAAAATAAAAAAAGAAGAAGAAGAAAAATCAGAGGAAGAATACCCGGCCCAAAGAGGCTATTAAAAAGTAATGAGGGCTCCCCTGGTGCCTCGATGGTAAAGAGTCCGCCTACCAATGCAGGAGACATGGGTTTGATCCCTGGTCCAGGAAGATCCCACATGCCATGGAGCAGCTTAGCCCATGCGCCACAACTACTGACCCTGTGCCCTAGAGCCTGTGCTCTGCAACAAGAGAAGCTACCATAATGAGAAGCTTGCTCACCACTGCTAGAGAGTAGCCTCCGCTCACCACAACTAGAGAAAGTCTATGTGCAGCAATGAAGACCCAGCACAGCCAAAAATAAATAAATAAAATTATTAAAAAGTAATGAACAAATATTTTAAAAAACTTTCAAGTAAATAGTAATAAAAATAATAATTTACGTCTATAGAAGAATTTATACTAGGTCATGCTTTGTAAGTCACTTTGTATGCATTATATGGGACATTTAAATCTCCAAGCCAACCTACGTAGTGTACCAATACCTTATAAATGATAAATAACTAATACCAGAGCAAAGTAGCTTAAAAATTAACTTTATAGCTGACATTATTTTAAATGAATAGAAAATCATTCTTTTAGTATTTAACATTGGCACCAATACCCCAGAAAGATAGACTATCTGACCTTAACTTTAAAGTTGTCTTCATTGTTAATTTCCATAAAAACCTTAACATTTGTCTAATTATAGGGTTCTGCATTCATTGATCTCACTAATTCAACTGTTTTATCTGAGTGCCTCTCTTGAATTGATATAATCTAAATTGCACATTTTCTAAACTGCTAAGCTCAGGAGAAATCTTGAAGGTGGCACAAATGGTTGTTGCATCTTTTGCACCCATCTAGCACCATCTACTGTAACTTTGTAATACTGGATTTATCGTTCTTTTCTCAAAACCATGATATTCAGATTCCTTTACTCTGTCCTGGCAATCCTCAGTCCACCAAAGGTGTGTATTCATGGTTAAACTGAAAAGCAAGCAATTGGCTGGCAAAACATATAAAAAGGAATTTTTGCCATTAAAATGAGTTTTAATAATCCAGTTGCATTTTATTATCAAGGAATGTCAATGGTGTGTAACCATATTTTTATAAAAAGGAATTTAGACTTCATGGCACTGTGCAGTTTTATCATCAAGGAATACATTTCTCACATCTTGCTTGTCTTTCAGTCTGTTGTGTCATAAGCTATATTTCTGCTACCTTTCTAAAAGGAGTGAGTAGTTACCTATGAAAAAAATTGTGGAGCCCTTGCAATTGCTTTGTCTGGGGAGAATGTGTTCACATGATTCACACAACTTATTGTTTTATCATTTATCTACCTCCCTGGAAATAGCAGGACATAAAGAGAATGAAATCAATATTCTTTTCTACTTGCCTAGCACAAATGGATACTTACTTGGGGTCAATAGACCTTTTTGAGAGTTTTACGTAATGTTCAAAAATACCTCTACTCCAGGTAGGGAGAGGCCAGAGGATGGAATGATGGGGAAAACATAGAGTGAGCTGTAGTTATTACCAGGGTCCTGGCTTTTGTTTGGAACTGTGGATGTGCAGGTGATTATTTTTCAAACTAACCAAGTAAACAATTTTAAAAAAAACTAATTGAAGTAGACCAGGAATGGACAAATAATAGAGTCCATTGTGGACCAAGGATTATGATAAATCCAGTTTCTTGCTCCCATAATCCATTGTGAAAATAAAAGAAAATATTCCTACTTTGGTTTGAATATTAGAAACTGAAGACTTTCTGCCTGAAAGTCAGGACTTTCATCCTGAGTCAGATACTCAAAACTAGTTAGGAGTAGCCCAACTAGTTTCTTGATCTTCCAAGGAGTTTCTTTGTCACTAGTGTCTACATAGGCTACTCCTCATTCAGGTGTTGCTGTGATGCTGCCAACATTAGGAGATGGTATGTGCATCAAGAGACAGGCACAAGAAGGTTCCTAGAAGCACCATTCGTGATGGCCCCAAACTAGAAATAATCCAGATAGCCATCAACAGTAGGGTGGATAAATGTGATATATTTACACACAGGCATACTCCAGAGCAATGAAAATCAATGAATTACAGCTACCACAGCAACGCAGATGAAGCTTAAAAATACACCACCATGTAAGAAGCCAGACACAGGAAAGAATATATACTAACTTATAGCATTTATATACAGTTCACAAAACAAGCAAAATTAAACCATGTTTAAGGAGTGCATGCCTAGGTAGTAAAATTATTTTAAAAACAAAAGGTGTCATTTTCATAAAAGTCAGATTAGTGGTTACCCTAAAGGGGGTGAGAGAATGACTAGAAGGACTCATGAAGAGAGGACTCTGAGGCACTGGGAACATTCTGTTTCCTGGGTGGTGATTTGAGAGGTGTTTGTTGTTGTTGTTGTTGTTGTTTAGTCGCTAAGTCATGTCCGACTCTTTGCGATCCCATGGACTGTAGCCCACCAGGCTCCTCCGTCCACAGGATTCTCCAGGCAGGAATACTAGAGTGGGTTGCCATCTCCTCCAGGGGATCTTCCTGACCCAGGGATCAAACCTGAGTCTCTTGCATTGGCAAGTGGAGTCTTTGCCACTGAGCCACCTGGGAAGCCCCTGAGAGATGTTTGCCTTATAATAATTCCCTTAGCTAAACTTATGATTTATACACTTCTCTGAATTTTTATATTTCACAATTACAAAAAGAGTTTAAAGGCAAATAAAGGAAAACCCTGCTACGTGTCTCCACTGCCCACACATTGCCTTGTCTTATTCATCAGAGCTCCTCATCTGCTCCCGGTTCCTGGCCTTGTCGGGTCCCCTCTTCTCCTCATCATGTAATTCATGTTCTGATCATATTATGCTCTTCAGTGACTTTGTACTTTTTCCACTTCTGTGCCTAAGTGGACTCCTTTTCCCAACCCCATTCCCACCAATTGAATTCACACCCATCTTTCAAGGCATAGTCAAACCAAGACGTCCTTAAGGAAAGCGTCCCTGAATTCCTTGGCCAAAGTAGTGTCTTCTTTTGAGTTCTCATTTCCATTTGAGCCTCTGTTACAAAAACTACTATATTCTTGTTGTTCTGGTGGTATGTGTGTGTGCACCCTCTTTGTTCACAAGCGAAATGGTTTTGAGTTTGAGCACAGTAGGGGTTCAATAAATGTAGAATAAATTCATTCTTCAAAAGATGAATGATTATCCATTTGGCTATTTGGGACTTAAAACAGAAGCTTGTCAATGGGAAAAAAAAAAGTCATTGTTTGTTATGGGCACACTGAAGAATAACTCAACCCCTGCAGGAGACTTTACTGGTTATTATGTGAGCTGGGTTGCACCATTGTGGGAACTGGCCTTCAGCCCTCAACTAGGTTACACAGGTCATTCTGTGCTGCTCATTCGGCGGGGGCGGGGGGTGGGGTGGGTGTGTGTTAAGTCACTTCAGTCTTGTTCGACTCTTTGCGACCCCATGGACTGTAGCTCTCCAGGCTCCTCTATCCATGGGATTCTCCAGGCAAGAATACTGGAGTGGGCTTCCCCCCTCCAGGGGATCTTCCCGACCCAGGGATCTAACCCACGTCTCTTACGTCTCCTGCATTGGCAGGTGCGTTCTTTACCACTAGCGCCAGCTGGGAAGCCCTGTCCTGGGCTAAGTGACCCGAATCAGTTTTGTGGAACATATTTGAAAGGATCTAGAAGCCAATGGGTAATTCCTAATGCATATATTAAGACACTTTATCTGCATGTGAGTGAACATTTAGAGATCACACAAAGAGCCACCACTTTGTATGTTGGGGGTGGGGGGTGCATGTGTGCAATCACTTGGTAAATCCACAGCTTCCAAATGTCTATGACCTCCACCTTGCCCCTCTCCCCAAAGTCTGTGGATCAGTGTGAGAAGAGGGTGAAACTGGGCAACAGAGAAGACTCTTAAAGCTGCTAACAAAAGCAGTTGATGCCATCCCTGGTTGGCTGTTTGTATGTATACAAGATTCATAAGTTAGGCATTTCTGAGTCAAGAAATACCTACATTATGAGTATGTATGTTTATGTTTATGTGTACATGTTATGGCCGGTACTTGGGAACCTGTTCACTAGCAAACCAGCGTCTCTATTTTCATTGCTTCAGAGAATCATGCAAAAATAACTCATGTCACCAGATTTTGAAGGCAGGCTTGTAGTGATACAAATGCTGACTTGGGTAGAACTTAAAGCTAAACAGAAAAAAAAAAAAACCAAAGCAATGAATCATTTAGAGAAGATTCTAGAGGACTGGGCTTGGGTAACTTTGAAAGGCTCATAAAGTTTCTTTGGATGATAAATCCTGTTAATCTGTTTAGCTCCAGTCAGAATCAATTGTTCAGATTTGGGAGGAAGGGAAGGTTGACCTGAGTGGTTACTGGGCAGGGCCATTGCTAGAGTTATAGGATCACAAATAAGTTAGCTTTACATGTGGACTCCAAATTGCATTATACACATACGAAGTATTAGATGCAAAGTGTAGTTAATGGCTAACAAATGTTTGAAATTCAAAGCTATTCCAGGAAAGGAGGAATGAAATGAGTCCATGTTATATTCATTAAGCAAAAAGGCCTCAAAAGAGGATATGTTTTCCAAACATTCTGTGAATTGCTGACTTTAACATGTTGCAATTTTGTTGGTTAAAAAATTATCAAGAAAATTCAATAGGAGTCATCAAAATGATACATGACACAATAATCCATGGAGTACTTTTAACTTAGAAGTCGTAGAATACTCCCTGCGCTTTTTCTCAGGTCCTCGATGAAATATAATTCAGGAAATGAAGTCATGCAATTAAAAAAATATCATTCACTTTCTTTGTATTATGTCATGATAACTTTTTGTGGCTTGTATAGTTTCTTTATAAGTCCCTTCTGCAAACTATAAACCAAATAATTATTTCTGTTTTGGAAAAATTTGGAACTGCCAGTGAATTTTATCTAGTTGTTCATAAGGAATCACAGAAAAAAAAAAACGTAGATGACTGTTTGATTTTACCTTGAATTTGTTCGTTTGAAAGTATTCCAGCTGCAGTTTTCATTGGGGTTCTCTGAAGAAATGTGGAGTTTTGATTTTGAATTTCAAGTTTGTCTTCTCTTTCTTTTCCTTCTTTCTTTCTTGTCATTGTCATTGACTATTTACAAGTATTTTTCAGTTGTGGATGCTGGAGAAAATGAAATAAACTGTAATAAAAATAATTTTGTCCAGGTGGTACATAATCAGTTGAGGAAATACAGTTCTTTGTGGCAAATAAAAAACATATGTATTACCTAGTGCACCAAAATGTTATTATTCACCAAATGAATGTTAGAGATGTGTTAGGATTTAGAGACGTAAAGAAGAATATTAGGGCAGAACACAGTCATGTTGCATATTTTTGCCTAATGTGGAATAATTGGAAACAAATACGTGGGGAATTTTACATGAATTTGGCAGAGCTGAAGTTCATTTCAGGGGTATACAGGGATTTCCCCATTAGGAAGATTATCTGTTATTTCCTCTTAATTTACAATTTGTTGAATACTGCCGAATTACTATCAAACACCAACTAGAGAATTCAAAAATAGAAACTGCAGTGGATACAGTTTTAGCTAGAAAAATACATGATTATCAGTGTAATCTGGAAGCAATAGGAATGTCTAATTATATGTATGTGCTTGTGTATGTGTGTATGTTTAGAGTGTATATGTATACAATACATCTTTTTTTAATTTGGTTAATTACTAGGGTTTGTGAATTCTTTCTCTAACCTGAGATCAGACATTTCCATCTATGTTTTTTCTACATTTGTATAGACAGATTATGCTATATTATTTTATATTTCCATACTAATGTATTATTTTATAATTTCCTGGTTGTTTTATGTATATTAATTCCCAATTTAGTTTCAACTTAGAAATTATTTGAAGCTTCTTTTGTAACCCCTCCATCTGCTACTCCCATAAAATACTAAATACACAAGACATGTAGGTACTTAAATCTGCTTTTAAACAAAGGAATGACTTATTTTTTTGCTGTTATTTACCATTGAGTTATCTTAGTAGATTATACTCAGAGTTCGAGGAATTGGTGCAGGAATATTAAAAAAAAAACTTTAGAACACTATAGTTTCCTGGCTTTAGTTACAGCAATCATTTTCATATTTTCTTCAATTGTTTGTGTTTTTGTTACATTTTTATGCCAATATTGCAAGAAAGCTAGATGTTTCAGACTTTACTGAAAGTAAATGAAAATATAATTTTGCTCCTTTTTTATGACATTTACTAAGCAGGAAGAGTCATTTCCATTTTAATTTTTAAAATGCTTTTCATGCACCATTTTCATACTCAAAATACTCCTTGATTTAGTGAGAATCATTGTCATGTATCAGAAAGTCCAGCCTCTGATAACAAGTTTTTTAAAATGGAAATTTTTTAGTGGTTTTTCTCTTAAACCCAAATCTATAAATTATTTTGATGAATTTAATGTTGATTAAATGAATACTACCATCATTTACTTTTTTTAATGAACTTAATGTATTTATCACTTAAAACAGAGGTTTGACCTATGTCATGTGTTGATTGAATGCACATTTGTTATTCACAAATCATTTCTTCTTTGGTAATAAATTCCATCTCTTTAAATTTCACCCTCTTTCTCCTTCTCCCCCTCCTCTTCCTCCTTCTCCTCCTGCTTCTTGACCTGCAAATCATAAAGGGGGCAGAGGTAATAGAAATAAATTCTCAGAGGGTTATGAACATTTTGAAAAATAATATGAGTTAGAAAAGACCTGTATGAACAATGACCTAAAACGAAACCAGAATGTTCTTTTTCGTGTAAGAATGTTTTACATTAAGACACATGTTTACTCATCTCAGCACACAGGTCAGACTGTGGTTAAAAAAATATTCCATGATTTAATACAATCAATTAATACAAGTGAAAATGATCACATGCACAAAATTATATCTTCTAACATGAAAGTTTTTTATGTAAACCTATCATGATGTGACAGTTCAGATCTGAGGAACATGTGTAGCCTCTGTGGTTGTCCCTAAGTGTGTGAACATGTCACATGGTCACATATCAAATGGTGACTTGATTGAAATAAATAGTCTCACTTGATTTGTCACATAGTCAACTTAATGTAACACTGGGTTTAAACGTGAAGTCAGCTAAGGGGGAGGGGTTTGGGGAAGGGATAGATGGGGAGTTTGGGATTAGCAGATGCAAACTAGTATATATAGGATGGATAAACATCAAGGTCCTATGTGTAGCACTGAGAACTATATTCAATATCCTGTGATATTGAATATGAAAAAGAATATATTTATAACTGAGTCACTGCTCTACAGCAGAAATTAACATGACATTGTAAATCAACTGTACTTCAATAAAAATTTTTTTAAAAACTGAAACTGGGGGGCTTCCCTGGCAGTCTAGTGGTTAAGATTCCACACTGCCAATGCAGGGGGCATAGGTTTGATCCCTGGTTAGGGAACTAAGATCCCGCATGCTTCACAATGTGGCCAAAAGATTAAAAAAAAAAAAAAAGAAGTGAAGTCAGCTGGTGATTAGGCTATCTTGGCTGGAGTATTGATTCTGATTCTATTTTAGTACTTAGAATATGGTCAAATATGCAAAATAAATGAACTAATGTTTGTCTGAGGTGTGGGTCATTTTTTAAAAAAATTAAGATTGGCCTATTACCCTTCACAATTCTGCATCCTTATTTATAAATAGTGGAGATCATCAATTTTGAGAGTGCTTTATGAAGTTGACAGTTGGTGTGTATTGTATCATGTGTGTGGAAATAGTAACCATGACCATTCCATTCACTTTGGGGACCAGAAAAGGAACAGCAAGTGCTTCAAGGAACTTGAGAGATTGAAGAGCTGACAGCTTCTTGGTGGTTCAAGGCTCTCAGATTTTATGACATTTTCAACATCCTCTAGTTCACATAAGAAATGTCACAACATGTCAGATCAGTGGTCCACCAATCTTGTGTTCTCTATCTGAAGGTGATACCACTCCTTTGTAAGAAAACAGCAATTTGCATCCATGACATCAACCTCAGGGGCTAAGGATGTAACTTGAACTTCCCTAATTTCCCCTTAGTGAACTGTTAAAGGTCTGTTATCCATGAATTGGTCCAAATTCTCCTTGACCACATTTACCTTCTCATCCTGCCCTGCTTTGCAGATATAATGAATTCCATGTGTTTACTTGTCACTGCCTAAACAAATTCTCCATGTTTGTTCTGAAACCATATCCCATAAGTTTTAGGGTACAGTGTACAGTCTATACTTCCATCGTAAGCTCATCTTCATGCTGGCCATACTTTCTTGATGTCTTACATGTTGATCCTATTCCCTCTGTTTTAGTGGAGAATTGTACAAGGGAATTAAGATGTTCTAAGACAGTGTTTCACAGCTAAGCCCAAATAAAATATATCCATGGCTTCAGAGTTCTGAAAAATTCTTTTAGAATGGAAGTTTTTCAGTGTTAGAGTTTCAAAACTCCCGGTGTGCTTACAATAGATTGGTTCTGTGACAAAGAAGAAGATTTGGTATGCAAACATGCCTAGCCAGAGCACATACTTTCATAATTCACTCAGATATAGCAGTCTAACCCTCAATATATGTGATAAAAATTGATTATCCATTTAAAGTTGTTTCATGGTCCATGCATGTGTTTCCACTGGTGTTTTAAGTGGCTTTACACAGAGTGAAATAGCATTACTTAAACGGTAAAGTATAAACATAATATGGCTCGTTTGTTAAGGTCCCAATGCTGCAGCTGGAAGGCATCCCAGGCAGTCTTGATGCATAGAAAATGTCAACGTCCTTGGCTTCATAGCTGCTGAGACAATTGAGACACCTCGATGTGGACTGGGACCCTTTTTCCCTCCTCTTCAGGAATAGATGAGACACTGTGCTTTCATCTTTTCCTTTGTCTAATCCATTTCTTGTCAGCTGTGTGTTGTTCACCTGAGTTGTTTGGTAATAAGTATTCTTGTTAAAATTTCAGGTGGATTGAAATTCATTTCAGTGTAAAAGATTGGAGTCATCTTTGTGAAAAATCATGGATCACATCTTAGAAATATTCCACCCAATGTAGGTATCAGCTGGGGTATTAGTCAGTTTCCATTGTTGACTTCCTGGCACTGGCAGTCTGACTGACAGGTGAACCAAGGAGGCTCTGGCTCCCTTGCCCAAAGGCAAAGAGTTGCAGATGTGATCAGTTGAAAGCCATCTGATTGGCTTGCACAGGAATGTTGAATGCCCAAGGGATACAGGTGGGCCCTAAAAGTGTCAGCTACAAGTGTCCTGGTGTTTTGGATACAGCCAAGGCTCACGAGACCAGATGTGGGAAACCTCACTAGGGTTTTATGTGAATACTCAATAGTTTTTATTAACCACTTGTTTTCCATGATTTTGCTGACCACACTCCATCCTTTGACAACAACCATAAACAAAGATGACTGCTCAATCACACATGTCTTATTGGGTGTCTCCCCTCCCCCACTTCCCTATTTTTACCCCCTGGAATTCTTGCTCAGAAAAACTCCTTGCTCTCCCATTTATCTCAAGGTCTGATTCTAAGAGAATCCAAACTTAGACAACTAAAAATATGTGTATATATATATATACACACACATATATATAAAATCTGGTTTAACCTCAAATCAACTGCATCTGTATCTCAGGGAAGTCAGTTGCAATAAATCCTTATTTTTAACACATATAAGTGATCCTCATGTGTAACCCAGTTTGGGAAACACTATATCCGTTCACCACAATCCCTGTCTCCCAGCAGATCTCAACAGTGAGAAGGGAAGCTAGGAACGGCTTCCAGAACATAGCAGCCATCAATGGAGTTGTACTCACAGTGGTAAAATATGGCTTCCACCACCTTCTTCCCGCTAGGAATCCCACAAACTCTCGGGAACTATAGGTGAAATTTGGATTGGGGAAACCTGCCCTTGTATTTTTTAAGACTTTTATTTCCACTTGGATGCCATAGGTTAAGTAGAAGGTTCTGAGTTGCCTACATACCAAAATCACCGGGATGTCTTAAAACTGAACCGCATGTTTAGAATCGACTCTGGTTCACCTCAAGAAGCAGGATGGTTTTCTACTCTGTCTTTCAAGGTAAAAGTCCTTACTACTTAACAGTGAAGAGTAATGCTAACTGAATTTAGGGGCAAGAACCTCATTGTGCCTGTTAATATCTTTTAGTAACCAGTAGGAAAAGTTACCCAAAGCTGACCCCAAGCCTGTGTCAAACTTCATTCAGGAGTAATGAAGCACTGATGGTTCAGAACTCGTTGAGGTCTTTCCTGACTCCTTAACACTAAAGGTTTTAAAGTAATTTCAAGAAGTCTGAACAAAATCACTGTGTAACCTAAAGAATGAAAATATAGTTTCAATATAGTTTCTGAGAAAAAAATAGAAGGAATTATGTTTATTTAGGGCTTCCCAGGTGGCTCAGCAGCAAAGAATCTGCCTATAATGCAGAGGACACAGGTTTGATCCCTGGGTTGGGAAGATCTCCTGGAGGAGGGCATGGTAACCCACCTCAATACTCCTGCTTGGGAAATCCCATGGACAGAGGGGCCTGGTGGACTATGATCCATGGGGCCAGAAAGAGTCAGACAGGACGTAACAACTGAGCATGCATACATGCATGTTTACTTACTCTGAAGAAGATACTCCTAATGGGATAGAAGAGTAAATTGTCATCAAACTAGGTCTTGGAGGATCCATAGGATTGTTGTAAACATATATTTTCAGTAGAGATTCATTCATTTAGTTCAACCCATGCCTTTGTGTTGCTAATCAGGACCAGGTGCTATGTTAGACACAGGGTTCCAAAGGTAAGTCAGGTGCAGCGCTGCCTTTTAATAAACTCACAATCTAGTAGACAAAATGAACATCTCATTTTTGGGGGCATATGAACTGATAAAGTGTTAACATTCCTGTAAGGAGCACAGTGCTATATAACTACAGAGGAGAGAGTAGTTAATTAAGATAATGTATGTAAGAAAAGGTATGCGTAATTGCTTTTAAGCTGTAAAGCACTACATAAATGTTATTATTATTGAGAACAGCTGTGCCTGGGGATGGGCTCCCAAAGAAGGTTTCAGAACAACAGTGACTTTGGTGCCGGGGCTTGAAGAGGAGAAGGCTTCCAACAGGCAGGGGAGAAACGGAGGCAGTTCAGGGTGTGGGCCCAGTGTGGCTGCTGCTGGGAAGCTTGTATCTGGGGCCTCTTACTGACTGCCAATCAAATTGTGCAAGTTCTAAACATTTTCCATTCTCTCAAAGACCACCCACTTCTTCCTGCCTCCATTTTTCTCTCCCCAGCATCACAAGACAGCTCTGTGAACTTGCTGACTTGACTTTCTCACCACTTCAACATCTCCGGATCTTTTTCCACCTCTCCTCACCAACCTCAGCGATGACATGTTCAGAAAGCCTCGACTCAGCCCTCCTGCTCTCCACCGTGGAAAGGTATCCTCTGCTCCAAGACCAGCCCCTTCCTCTGTGTCCATGATGTCATTTACCCTGGCCGTTGTGATTTTTGAGCACTCCCTCAATCCTGTCTGTCATCTTAAGTCTTTCCTACTCCACTGATTTTTTGTTTTTGCTTTTTGTTGAATTGCATATTCAAAGTTTCCCCTACCTTTTGAAACAAGACCCTGCCCAAACACCATTCCCTTTCTCTTCCTTCTCCTGTGAAATGCTAGCCCATCTCCCCAGTCTTCTAGAAAATTTCATCTATACCTGCTGCCTCTGCTTCCATACCCACTCCCTCTGTCATTTCTTGTAACTTCCTCCCACTTCCTCATAACCAATCTTTCCTCATGCCCCTGAGCTGTGCATTCTTTCAGGGCTTACCAGGGACCCTCTATGGGTTTGCTGTCACCATACGAATTGGCGTCACATGCATCTCCCTACTGTTCTCTGGTCTGTCTCTACCCTCAGCTTTAAGGGGTGGAATTCACTCCTTTGTTCACTAAAAATCCTAATTCTACCCTGTCCAGCTTCTCTGCTGCGTGCCAGCTTGATGCATATGCAAATGAGCTTCTTTTAACCTTAAGGTGCTCGCCCTCAGACCCCAACACTCGTGTCAATGTGTTGAAATAAAAGTATGTGCCAAGGATGCCTAGAATGCTGAATAGGCTGTGATTGTCAGCCTGGGTTTGAAGAAGTTTGGGGGATGACCGCCCCCCCCAGGGCAGCTGTTGAGTAAATGGCAGTATAGACAGCCATGCCACTAACAGAAGTGGGAAGGCAGGAGAGAAAGCTGTAGTGTGTGGATGGTGAGTTCACGTTCAGCTCTGCTGAGTGTGAGATGACAGCTGGCCATTCAGGAAGTCGAACCAGTCCACCTGGTGCAAGATACCGACCAAAGAAGTAGGTTTGGTTGTCACCTGCTGAGGGGATGGCTGACACCAGGAGAGCTGGCGAGATCATTGGGAGACAGGGCTACAGAAGAAGCAAAGAGAGCCGGGGGTGGGGCTTTGTGGTGAAAGCAGAAGACAAACTAGTGATGCTCTGAAGGTGGTGGTGGTGGGGAGGTACCTCCTCTCTCTCCACATCCTCCTCCACGCCATCCTGAGAATGATGGATCGGAAGCACAGATGTGTTCTGACCATTTCCTTCCTTAGAAACCCTCAGTGGCTCCCATGTGGCCTACAGATAAAACAAACAGAAAACAATATCTCCCTAGCACAAAGCGCTTCAAGGTCTAATCCCTGCTAGGCTTCTCTTGTCTATCACCCCTCCCTGGCAGGGGCCATCCTCTAACCCAGTGGATCTGGACCTTAAACATGCATCAGAATCACATGGCAGAAAGGACTTGTTAACACAGGGACAGCTCAGCCCTACCCCCGAAGTTTCTCAGTCAGTAGCTCTAGGGTGGAGCCTGAGAATATACATTTCTAACAATTTCCTGGAGATGCTAAGGCTGGTGACTGGACCATACTTTTAAGGGCCATTGCTTTAATCCCTGTAGGTTCCCCTGGCCGAGACAGTGCTCTCTGCCTCTGTGTGGATAATATTCTGGGCCTATAATTCCACCTTCAGGGGCTTCCTAAGTGGCTCAGTGGTAAAGAATCTGCCTGCAAAGCAGGAGACACGGATTCAATCCCTGGGTCGGGCAGATCCGCTGGAGGAGGAAATGGCAACCCACCCTAGTATTCTTGCCTGGAGAATCCCATGGACAGAGGAGACTGGCAAGCTACAGACCATAGGGTCACAAAGAGTCAGACACAGCTTACCAACTAAACAACAGTTTCATCTTCTCTTCATTGCCCATTGCAATGTTCTAGAAAACTTCCTGGACCAATTCTCCTCAACAGCTGAACACCTTGATTCCTCCCTCCCTCCTGCTGATAGTTTTTCTGCATTTCTGACAAGCAGGGACTTTGCTAGATTTGATCTGCCCAGGCAAATCACGGAGCAATACCAACTCAGCCCAGAGCCCCTGGATGGAGCCAGTCTTGATATGCTGATGTGCTGCCTGCCCGGGTCAGGACCCTGGGTGGTCCCACGGCTTGCAGGGGGTGAGGGAGGAAGAAGGGACTAGCAGCTCTAACTGTAAGGCTCCAGAGAATGAATGATTCAGGGTCTGATGGTTGACAGTAGTGGCACATTTGTCTTTTGTCTCCCTCTAGAACACAGATTTCTTAAATGCCAGAAGAAAATTCTCTTTGTATTCTGCACTGCCTACAACTGCCTTGTACATAAGAAGTGCTTATTCTTGAATGAATGAAATGAGAAAGAGCAGTGTGTCCAATTTGTTATTGGCTTCTATGTTTATTTCAACAAAAGAGGCCATGACAGATGACATCTGTGCCATATACATTTGTCACATTTATGTCACATTTATGTTAACATGCAGCTTTTGAAAGTACATTTCGTACTATCTCCATTATCTTCTGTTATCCTCCCGTTTTTATCTGATCAATTAGGAGGTAGCTTTTGACCAGCTGGCCATTAGGCAAAGAGACATATATTTACCTACTTGATAGAGCCTAGGCGACTGAGACTGTCCAAAATAGGGCATTTCTAAACAATGATTTTTTAAAAATAAGATATTAACTCCACATAGAACTTTATTTTCCAAAAATAAACACTGTTTTTTCAAAGGACAGTTCAATGGATTTGGATTTGGGGAAACACTTTTATACCAAGCTTTTTCAGATCACAGCACAGTAACATAGCACCATTTTGCCATCTAGTGTTGCAGGTCAGTATTACCTGTGATGGAAGCACCATGTACTTTGCTTCAGCCTTTATGAAAGCTTGCCTAGAAGTCTGAGTCTGTAGGAGGTAAATATATCTTAGAACCCCAAGTATCAATGTCTAAAAAGTCAGTCTTCTTTCTAATCCTTCCCTTCTCAAAGTAAACCAAGTGAACAGCCAGGCTGAGCTAACTTCAGACCAGATGGCAGTTGTGTCCTTAGAAATCACCCACATGCGTCTGCTAGATTTCCTTCTTGATGGGACTTGATGGTGGAGAGGACAGCGCGGCAGCCATGGGAACTGAGCATGACTTTGGAAGGGAACCTCGGTTGATGAGGAAGCCCGGAGTAAGAGTTTACACAGGTTGCTTCCAGGCAATGCTTTGTTGCTGTCGTTCAGTCGCTAAGTCGTGTCCAACACTTCGTGATGGCAAACTAAGTCCCTCTGTCTTCCACTATCTCCTGGAGTTTGCTCAGATTCATGTCCATTGAGTCAGTAGTGCTACCAGGGTTCAAATCCTTGTTCTGCCTTTGGACAAGTCATTTGTCCCTCCTCTGTCAATTGGGAACCATGATACTGGTTGTGGTTAGCACCAAATGAGTTCATACATGTAAAGAATACATGTTTCCCGCTGACTATATAATCTTGTTTGAATCTTTGGTCTCTTACTTGCTACTTGTGTGGATTTCAGGAAATTTCTTCACCTCTTTGAGCCTCAGTTTCCTTATTTATGGGGAGGATAGCTTTCGGTTCTATGCATCACATACCTATCAATACTTGACACCCAGAGTACATTATTTTTAAATCTCCCTTCCTCTATGGGTTTCCCAGCTGGTGCTAGTGGTAAAGAACCTGCTTGCCAATGCAGGAGACATAAGAGATGTGGGTTTGATCCCTGGGTCAGGAAGATCCCCTGGAGGAGGGCATGGCAACCCACTCCAGTATTCTTGCCTGGGAAATCCCATAGACAGAGGAGCCTGGTGGGCTACAGTCCATGGGGTTGCAAAGAGTCGAACACAGCTGAAGCACCTGAGCATACACTTCCTCTATATGATAAAATTTTTTCAAGTAATAATTATGAAATAAAACAAATGATTATAATGGCCAACAAAGAAACACAGAGAGTGAAAATCAAGCTTTTGTTGAACTTTCCTTCTAATAGAAATAGCAAACTGAATAAAAATAAAAAATAAATTATTAAATGAATAAAGATACAAGTAAAATAAAAATAAATAGTGCCAAAAGGAAAAAGAAACAATTAGTTGGATTAATGTTTTATTTATGTTAATGTACTTTTTAAAAATTTTATTGGAATATAGTTGACTTACAACAATGTGTTAGTTTCAGGGGTACAGCAAAATGATTCAGTTAGACATGCACATATATTCATTCTTTTTCAGATTCCTTTCTCATATAGGTTGTCATACGTTAATGTCTTTTTGAAGGAGGGGGAAACCACATGAAAAAACATGTCCAATAGAGTAAGTCCCTCATGGTTCAGAGTCACTGCCCCTAGAATGACAGATTGAAGCAACTCAACTTCTGTTTCTTCATGTTCACAGTCACTGTGCTATCGTGTTTCTGAATCCCCCATTTGAATGAAGGAATCTGTAGTACCACCAGGACCGGAGACACAAACTCAGCCCAGGTAAGCCCACACAATTTCAAACCAACACAATCTTACTCTAGAATCAAATGTTTGTGTAGCTGAGATCACTGTGTCCATCCCCTATTATATAATTGGGGCTCTCTGCATCACCTCCCATGCAGAAAACAATGTTTCTTACAGGATAAGTAATGAAAATGTGCTCATCTGAAGCTTATATATTATTATTTAAAGTTCAACAGTAACTTCAGCAATTTTAGAACTTTAATAAGGTGTCTGGGATATGAGGGGAGGAATATTATGACTTACATTGTTTAGAATTACTTGGACATGTTGATAATAAAAGACGCCAACTTTTAGTAGGTTTTATTATTTTTTTTAAGTTCTCTACAAACAATGAATTCTCTTCTGGCCTGCATCTGGGGCTGACTGCTCCCACAGCCCTGCTCTTGTTACCCATTGCCTGCAACCACTAAATGAGAAAAGCAGCCAGGACAATACATCCAATATTGAGTATTTAACACATCCAATATTCTCCTTCCACGAGTTATCTCCTTGTTCCCTTCCTCCTACCCACCCAAAGCCTGCTCTCCATCCTTCCATATATATGTGCATGAACAAATGATTTTGAGCCTTTAGCTCAAGCGAACCAACCAACCCAGTGGTCTATACTGTTTGATGATAAATAATCAACAGCTTAGGTCTTCATTTGGAAACATGGGCCTTCTATGGGTTTCCTCTTGAGACATGTCTCAACGTCAAAAGATAGAGTTGGTCCAAGTTGCCTTGGCATTGGGGTGTGGAGGCAGCCTTTCAGGATGGGGCCCACGAGTCTGTCATTTGCCTCTTTGCTCTCAGATCTCCTCCCAGCCTTCGGTATCTCCACTCGGTATCATGAAGCACTCCACTTCCCTGGCTTCTGGGCAGGTCGGGGCAATAGGAGACCCAGGCAGGAGACTGCAGGGAGAAAGGAAGGAAGAAGCCCAGTGATCGTCTCCTCCTCTTTCCACCTCAGGCAGTGTCTCTGCAATAGCTCTATCTCCTCCACAGAGATACATTTTCTAAAAAGTTAATGAAGCCTAAGCTCCAGGGCCTCTCCCTTGCACAGGCCTCTTCCAATGCCCTGTGTGTATAATTTTTTAACAGCTTTATTGAAATATCATTTATAAACCATGAAAATCACCCATTGTCAGTGTACAGTTCAATGGTTTTTAGTACATTTAGTGAGTTCTGCAAGTGTCACCACAGTCCACCCCCAATTTCCCTTGTGACTTTTCAGTCAATTCTGGCTTCCAGGCCCTGGAAACCACTAATCTACTTTCTATCTCTCTGGATTTGCCTGTTCTGGACATTTTCATATAAATGGAGTCAAATAGTATGTGGTCTTTTGTGACTGATTTCCTTTGCTGAACAGCATGTTTTCGGGGTTCATCCATGGTGTAGTATGAATCAGTACTTCATTCCTTTTCATTGCCAAATAGTATTCTATTTTATGGCTCTTCCCCACTTTGTTTATTCTTTCACCAGTTACTGGACCTGACCGTGATTTTATATTTGTAATTTTTAATGCTTTATATTTCAAGGGCTCCCCAGATTGCATAAGCTGTGGACCCCCAAACCAAAAGCTGCCTGTGCCTCTGTGGCTACAATCCTGTGATGGGCAGCCTCTAAGATCTTGCCTCCTGCCATTCATGCCCTTGGTGATCCCTTCTTCTTGAGTGTGGGCTATACCTAATGACCCCCTTCTTACAAATAGAATATGGCTAAAGTTTTGCCAATGCAGGAGAGGCAGGTTTGATCCCTGGGTTGGGAAGATCCCCTGGAGAAGGAAATGGCAACCCACTCCAGTATTCTTGTCTGGAGAATCCCATGGACAGAGTAGCCTGGCAGGCTATAGTCCATGGGGTTGCAAAGAGTTGGAAACAACTTGGCAACTAAACAACAACAATCTCTGTGTTGCTTGATGGACCACTCTGGCTTCTTACTCTTCTGTGACCCACATAATCAGCTACTGGTGTTAACCCCTCTCTGTTTGAAATACCTAGAGTGGTTTCTAGCATTGCAGGGGGAAACATTTCATCTCCTGTGACACACAGGCTCACTTGAGCCTTCACAAGGCTGTTTAGAGAGAGAAAGAAATTAGTGTGGGACTGAGAGCCTTGTAGGTCCTAGAATCAGTCTTCATGAGTAAAATAGGTTAAGACAGAAAGCCACCTGCTGAGCTACCACATAGCATAGTAACAGCTCTGAAAGGTGATGACAGAGTGACGGAGCAGCCCTTCTCACATTCCAGTCTGCAGTGAGCATTCTCGGCCGGGGAGAGAGGGTATGTGAGCCGGAGCATGTATTCCCCAGTGGCTGCAGCTATCCTGGGGATTCCCCTTTGCCGAGGCTCCCTGAGGCTCCAGTAGGGTGAGAGGAGGTCTCACAGCTGTGGACACAATCAATCATGATCCTAGGAAGCAGAGCCCACCTCCTCTGGGACTTAGATGGCTTCACTTGTGGGCTCCACACTGCTTACACGTGGCCCAGCTGCCCTGGGGATGGAGTTCAGCCTGCAACGTGTTGAAACCGTTTCTCCAGACTGCTGGAGGACTTGTGCCCTGGCAAAGGTGCTGTCTTCTTTATCCCTACTGGACAAAGAAGCGGCTCTTGGCCAGACCAACCGGGAAAACAGCAGAGAAGCCTTTGGGCTAACTTCCTCATCTCTCAGTCCCTAGCTTGGGCGAGTGCGGGGGCTCTTGGCTGGCAAACTGTTTTCCTGGGAGACTATTTTTGCTTCCAGCCCCTAGTGCTGTTATCACGTCTTTTGAATGGGGGTTTGAGAGTAAACAGCAACAGACACAGCCCTGGGCATCTTTCGGCCCTTCAGGGGCTCGGTGTCCTGCACAATCAGCTGTCATCCTCCATACACCCTGCAGCCCGGGATTCTCTCCCCCCCTGCCTCTTCCCCCTGTGTCCCATGTAGTTTCATGGACCAGCACCTTCACACCCACCCCCAAGCTCTGACTGAGGAATTTGCAGGTTCTTTTGACACAGCGGGCTCAGCCACTCTTCCCACTTTGCAAAGGTGTGGAATTGCCCTGGAGTCATCATGTCCCTCTCGAAGGGGCAGACACCCAGGTAACACAGGGACAGAGTGTTGGCAGTTGGCAAGTCTAATGTCAGAAACCCTCCACGGAGTTTGTTTTGGCGTGCACAGAGAGAACAGAGAGAAAGAGTGGACAAAGAAGGAAATTAGGAATAAAACGGCTAGGAGGATTCTAAGATTGATTTCAATCGAGCTGCAACTGTCAGCTGTTAGAGGAATCTGAGCCAAGGCCTCAGCTAGAGCTGGGGAGAAGTTAGAGAACAATGGCTCATAAGAAAGACAGTTCCTGCCTCTACAGACCACTGCTGCTCTCTCTGGCTGGAATAGATTTCACTGAGCAATTCAGTATTGACTCTAATAATTTACATCTTCATTAAATATTAATTTGGTATCCTGTAATTGTTCATTACTTTTCAATCTGGGCTGGATTCAGTGAGACACTGCTGATTTCTTCAGGATGTCATCACCAACGGCTGTTGGGCAGGGGGCTTAGATCCAATGCAGGATACAAGCTCACAAGCAAGGAAGTCCCTCAGTGCCCACCAGTGGGCTTGATGGTTATTACTCCTGTGATGATGGGGAGGGGCGGACATTATACAGCCTCTCAGGGCTCTGCCAGTGAATTACAGATCACTTTGTCCTTTCCCCAGTTAACACATCCATAAATTACAACACAGCATGTGCAGAGCTCATATGGAAAAATACCATTTAAAAAAGTATTTTCTAATGCCTTAATTGGGGGGGGCACAAATCAATTAGTCATCATAAACATTTAATTAGTTGAGAAAGAGGAACCATCTCAATTTTGTGGATGAAGACTTGAGGACACTCAGTGGTGAATGTGGAAATGGGTGGGGGTTTGGAAAGGGCCCGTTCCCTTCAGTGGCAACTTCTGCACATTTTGTCCAGCACATTAAAGTAAAACTGGGTTTAGGTTCTATTGAGATACTTGAAAAGGAGAGAGCTCCTTTAATATGTATTAGTTAAGCTTTTGGCTGTAGATAATTATATACCCAACTAAAATTGCTTCACCACTAGGATACTTCTTATTTAATCAGTTCAGCTCAGTTCGTGTCCGACTCTTTGCGACCCCATGGACTGCAGCAGGCTGGGATTCCCTGTCCATCACCAACTCCTGGAGTTTACTCAAACTCATGTCCATTGAGTTGGTGATACCATCCAACCATCTCATCCTCTGTTGTCCCCTTCTCCTCCCACCTTCAATCTTTCCCAGCATCAGGGTCAGTTCTTCACATCAGGTAGCCAAAATATTGGAGTTTCAGCTTCAGCATCAGTCCTTCCAATGAATATTCATGACTGATTTCCTTTAGGATGGACTGGTTGGATCTTCTTGCAGTCCAAGGGACTCTCAAGAGTCTTCTCCAACACCACAGTTCAAAAGCATCAATTCTTTGGCACTCAGCTTTCTTTATAGTCCAACTCTCACATCCATACATGACTACTAGAAAAAATATAGCTTTGACTTATTTAATACACACAAAACATCCAGAGGTGGGTGGGATCAGAGTCAGTTCAGTGGCTCTACAATGGCACCAAGAACTCAGACTCCCTTCATCTTTCTGCTCTGTCCCCTTCAGGGTACCTAGGCATGTCCCCTCATGGTTGCAAAGTGGCTGTCATGGTCCCAAGCATTGAGTGCAAACATAATAATGCCCAACTAAAGAAAAGAGATGTTTCTACTCATGAAGTATTTCTTATTAGGGAGGAAGTCTTCCCCAGAAGCCCCCTTCCTCAGTTATCATTGGCCAGAATTGAGTCACATGTCCCTGTCTTAGTTGCAAGGGAGGCTGGAAAGTGAGAAGCTGGCATTTTCAGTCTCTAGGATGAGAGGTTCTCTTCCATCAAGAAAGGAGGAGGAGATGGCCTTTGTGCTGATAATCAGCAGTGTTATTCTACACTTAGATTCAACTTTTATTGAGGTCTTAGCCCAGGCTTCACACGCTGCTAAGCACCTTACATTACTTACCTAGTTAAGCTGTAATCAAGTTAGAATGGTCAATAAATTACCTGTTGGGGTCTTAGAGGCCACTTGTTCATCTGTTTATCTCTGAACCCCTAAGCTGTTCATTGGTGAATGAGAATACTATCCAACCTATTCTAATAATCAAGTGAGCTAAAAATCAGTATTAAAAAGAAAGACTAAAAATTTCCGTTAACATGGGTTCAAACAACCTAGATTGTTAAGACTTGGATTTTCTTTGTTTCTAGCAGGGAGTTAAGCTAAAGAGACTGAACAAGCCACTCCTAACATCCAGAGTAAAAGTCAGAAGCTAAAAGGTCTTAATTCTAATTCTTTTAAATTGGGTCCAAACCAATGTTGGCCCCAGATCTAGACCCACTACAAGAAATGGCTCAGAGATAAAGATCCCAAGCACTCCCATGTTCCAAAATGTATTAGCTTAGGACAATCCCATTGGCTGGGCTTATTTATTTGAGCCAGTGAGAATATACTGCCGTTTACCTACATTTTGCATTGGAGTTTCTGTCAACAAGTAATCAAGTCTCTCCAGATGTTTCACTTGCTATAACAAAGCTACTGCCACAAACAATAACACACAGATGTTCCCTTTGAAAAGCAGATTAAAAATGTTTTTGTTAATGTTTTCAAATTATCTAATGAATTGCAAAGAATATGGATGCAGAATTGGTTGCTGGAATATCTCCTTGAAACTGGATTTTTAAAAAATTAATTAACTATAACCTCTTTGGGTAAGATTAATCAAACTTCAACAAATAAAGGAGAAAAAACAAACTTCATGTTTTTTTGTCAAGTAGGATTCAAGTGGTTAGAGGGTGTGAAATTTGCTTTTCACAGAAGGATTTTATTTCTGTTTGTTTCATTTTCTTTTCTTATCCCCTATTTCTCTTACTGTACTTCACATGGAGTCTACTCCTGTGTTACTTTGAGTCTTTGTTTCTGAAATTTATTTTTTCTTTATCTGCTCATTCGCCCCTAAGTCCTGAAAGCTCTTTTCAGTCCCTCCTTTTGGTTAGCCAGAGCATTTCAGAGCTTTGTCATTTCTGATTTTCACTGCTTTTGTAACTGAGTAGGACCCTATGAGGGTCTTCCTGGGACAGACCTCTCCCCTATATCCTCTGCTTTAGCTCCTCTCTAAAGTACCCAGATAATACATTAGTTATTGTGTTGTTTAGTCGCTAAGTCATGTCCAACTCTTTTTCGACCCCATGGACTATATCCTACCAGGCTCTTCTGTCCATGGGATTTTTCAGGCAAGAATACTGGAGTGGGCTGCCATTTCCTCCCCCAGGGGATCTTCCCAACCCAGGGATCGGATACAACCCATGGCTCTGCGTTGACAGGGAGATTCTTTACCACTGAGTCACCTTGGCAGCCTGATTCATTTGTATCTGACGCTTATTCCCTGATTTTTCAGCTGCTAAAACTACCACCAAATGGAAGAAATTAACTACTTAATGATCGTGAGCACCTTGCCTTTAAAAATGTTTTGCTGAAACCCTTCGGGGACTTGCAATCAAAAGAGGAAATGATGGGGAAATCCATACATTTTGAGGTGTGGGGAAGTAATTCTGGCTTATACCTGGTTTAACTTAAACTTTGCTGATCAAAGTAGCCTGTTTTATAGTCTTTTGAACATGCACTGTACATCTGCTTTTGGGCCTTGAGATGGGGAATGCATTTGAAAATCAAAATGGAGTAGCTGTGGTTCAGACATCCCAGGTAAAACTAGGTTGCCATTACGGACATGATTTCTGGCACATTCCTATATTGTTGAGAACTCGAATTTTCTGAGTTGTGTCATACTTAGGACCCCATCAGCCATTCTCAAAGCAGTGTCTGATGGCAGATGGCAGCTGCAAGCTTACAATCTCAAGGTCTTCTCTTGTAACTCTTAAATTTTTAGACAATAAAATTGTTTCGGATCAGATGTTAGCAGAAAAAAGGAGACATGTGTAGTGACCATCAGCTCCTGTTATGTATATGTTAATACCACATCAGAAGTTAAAATCAGCTTAGACAAAAGTAGACAACTGGCTCCCCGGCTACAAGTCTCCCCCAAACTGCCAGGTCCAGACTGGTTTTCAGACTTATTCTCTTGAAGTCTTCAGGAAATGACATCTATCTTGGTGTAAGGTCAGGCTACTCAAAATGGCTGCCGTCTTGCTCTCTGTACACCCCCTGCCCAACCAGTGCCTGCTTCACCTATATTAGACCCACATGACTGACATTCCTGTATACCTGTCCCAGACCCCAACTACTGACTGTTCTTATACTGGTTTTCCTGGTAACTGATGAGCCCAACTGAAGTCAATTACCCTATAACTGGTAATTTACCCTTCTCCCTGGGAGCAAAAACTGCCACCATGCCCTGCCCACCATCTGCTTCACATGGTGGGGTGTTGCTCCAGGATCTTGCCTCAGACGTGTGAGCTCCCCAACCCATTAACCCACTGATGTCTCTGGTGCTGTCTCCAGGCCCTTTCTTCGGTCTTAAAACTGGGCAAGTACAGGCTTTGTAGGCCTGTAGGATGCAGCCCAACACTTGTCTATTAAGTTTCAGTTGTCACTCCTCCGGCTACTTCTAATTGGGTCGGCTGGCTCCAAAAGGGTGGACTGAGGGACTAAGGGGAGAAGGCAATGGCATCCCACTCCAGTACTCTTGCCTGGAGAATCCCATGGATGGAGGAGCCTGCTAGGCTGCAGTCCATGGGGTCGCTAAGAGTCAGACACGACTGAGCGGCTTCACTTTCACTTTTCACTTTCATGCATTGGAGAAGGAAATGGCAACCCACTCCAGTGTTCTTGCCTGGAGAATCCCAGGGACGGGGGAGCCTGGTGGGCTGCCGTCTATGGGGTCGCACAGAGTCGGACACAACTGAAGCGACTTAGCAGCAGCAGCAAGGGACTGAGATTTTAATTATATGAGACGTGGATCTAGGACTTGAAACTCGGAAATGTTTCCAATTCTGTCTGCATGTTACTGCACCAAACTTGGGTCCACTCACCCCATGCAGTGAAGCCAATCTAATGATACCAGGTTGTGGTGAAGAAAAAAGGAGCATTTATTGTAAAGGTGCCAATACTAGGAGGATAAGCAGCTGGTCCTCTAAACCCCCAAATTCCCCAAAGGGTTTCAGCAAAACATTTTTAGAGGTCAGGTGAGGAAGGGTGTCCCATGGTATGTGATCAACTCATGCACAATTCTCTGATTGGTTGATGGTGATCTATCCTTAGGTTCCAGAAGCTCAGATCATCAAGCAGTTAATTTCTTCCATTTGGTGGTGGTTTTAGCATCTGAAAAACTCAGGAAATATGCATCAGATACTATTATCTAGGTACCTCAGACAGGAACTAAAAACAGAGGATGTAGGGGAGGGGTCTGTTGGGGAAGGCTCCATAGGGTTCTGCTTGGTTACATCTGTTCCCCAAGTTGAGACAGGACTACACCCCATTTCAGCAGGGAGTAGCCAGAGGAGTTCTCTCCCCATCCCCTGAAAGATTTGGGGAAGGATGAAACAGGATTGGAGATTGAAACCGAGTTTCTCTGCCGAGTTTACGATGAACCTCTATCCAAAGTATTATTCCCTTTCTTTATATATATATTTATTTATTTATGTACTTGGCCGCATCAGGACTTAGCTGCAGCACTTCAGTGAATCTTCACTGAATCATGCAGGATCTTTCGTTGTGGTGCACAGGCTTAGTTACCCCCACGGCATTGAACCTGTGTCCCCTATATTGCAAGGCAGGCTCTTAATCACTGGATCACCAGGGAATTCTCACATTACTCCCTTTCTTGTCCAACACCTGTTCTCCTCGAGATTGAGGGGTACAAAGTAAAGGGAGGAGTTATAACTGAGCAGAACCCTACAGGCCCTTCCTAGGACAGACCCCCCCCCCCAACACACACACACACACACACACACACACACACACACACACCCTCTTCTGTAGCTCCTCTCTGAAGTACCTGGGTAATAGTATCTGATGCATATTTCCTGAGTTTTTCAGATGCTAATACCACCACCAAGTGGAACTAATTGACCAGTTGACGATCCTGAGCCGCTGGCCCCTAGGCCTTCTGGCACCTAAGTGATCACCATCAACCAATCAGAGAATTGTGCCCCAACTGATGTCACCTGACCTTTGAAAATGCTTAGCTGCAACCTTCTGGAAGTTGGAGGTTTTTTTGAGCACAAACCACTCAGTCTCCTGCTCCAAGCTCTGACGTTTTGGTTTGTTTGGTCTCACAGGGCGAGGGGCACAAGAACTTCCATTCAGTAACACTTTTCCATAGCTTTATTACTTTCTTTTAACCTCATTTTGTATTATTACCTGAAAGGTTTTGTATCATAATTTTCTGCTGTGCCTTCATTATCTGTTGGCATGTTATTTGATTTTTCTTTTTTCCTTTGTTTCTTTTTTTAAAAGTATTATTATTCTTTTGGCTGCACTGAGTCTTTGTTGCTACACACAGGCTTTCTCTAGTTGTGGAGCGGGGCGGGGCTCCTCTCTAGTTGCCTGTGCGGGCTTCTCATTGTGATGGCTTTCTTTTGTTGTGGAGCACGGGCTCAAGGGCATGCTGGCTCAGTAGTTGAGTTGCAGGATCAGTCCCTGCAGCATGTGCAAAATTTCCCGGACCAGGGATCGAACCCCTGTCCCCTGCCTTGGCAGACGGACTCTCATCCACTGGACCACCAGGGAAATTCGCCTCTTTTTCCTTATTATATCATTATAAACGGTTTGATCATAATCACTGGTCATGTTTAAAGTAGATGGGTTTTCCTGTGTGTTTAGGAGATGCGTGCTAAATAGGGAAGAGGCAAACCAGAGCTGCTTTTCTAGCTTCCCTGCTCAAGGGTTCCCTTTTCTGCTTTGGCTCCAAAGCAGGGCTGGCTTCATGGATATGTGGCCTGTGTAGCCACACAGGGTCCTGCTCCAGGTTTCATGTTCTCCCGTTACCATCTTGAAATTTTTAATCACTTGTGAACAAGGAGCTCTGGCTTTTCACTTTGCACTGTGCTCTGCAAATTACATAACTGATCCTGCCAGGGATTGTTAAAAACCATGGCCTTTCTGTAGCCACCTGCCCAGTTCAGAACCTCTCCTGGCCAGTGTGTGAAAACTTTCTGTCTCCCACCAGTGTTTCTAGCTTGCTCAATTCAGATTCCACTCCCAACAAGTTTCTTTTTCAGAGAGAGTCTCAGTTCTTCTGGATGGGAGATGTTATTGTGTATTTTTGAAGTTCTTATAGGTTTAATTTACCTTAGTACTCTATGACAGACCTTAGTGGGTTCTTGTAGTTCTTTCTGGATTTGCAAATGGAAACTATGAAGATGTTTCTCAGGTTGTTCTCAGATTTGCCTACTGAACATTCCACTCAAAGTGGAGTACTTCTTTTGGAAGGATTTGTTGACAATTTCTGTGTCCTGGGTCTGCTAAGATGATCAGAACGCCACTTTATCCTCCCTCTATTAAACTCACACAGCTATTAAACCCATAGGGATCCTGCTGATGTCAGAGTTTGGACTCACTCCCCCATATTCTGGAATTCATGGGTGTACCAGTCACTTGCTTTGCTTGAAGATGTTGCCTGTAGACTTTCTTTTGCTATCCTAGTTGCTATGAGGTGACTTGGAGAGATTAAAAAACTATATTGCCATCATGATCTTGCCCCCAACTAGAAGCTTTGACAAGAATGTCCAGGTTTGATGTATTTATTACAGGATCATTAACCATTAGGTAAGTATTATACCAGATTCCCCAGGACTGCTTTCTCAAACTGTCTTTATCCAGGCATATATTATCTAAGAGGCTGAAGTAAACAATAGGAAAAGTAGTGTTATTGTAACTGGCAGGGCACATGTGCTCTCATTTATATATTGAACATTACAATTTTAAAATTTGGTTTAAAAAATAAAAACCTTCATTAAAGCTTCCATTTATGGGTCTTGTTAGCTGAGAACATAAATATGTCCATTACAGTCTCCAAATCTGGCAAAGTAGTAAACCCTGGGATAACTAAAGCAGATAAAAGCCACCCAATCAACACCTAGAAAAAGACACACCATTGTTTTAATTTTTTAATTGACATATAGTTGATTTATAATATCATGTAAGTTTCAAGTATACAGCACAGCAATTCAATACACACACACACACACACACACACACACACACACATATATACATATAAACATACACAGGCTTCCCTGGTGGCTCAGAGAGAAAAGAATCTGCCTGCAATTCTGCAATGTGGGAGACCTGGGTTCAGTCCCTGGGTTGGGAAGATCCCCTGGAGGAGGGCATGGCAACTCACTCCAGTATCTTGCTTGGAGAATCCCCATGGACAGAGGAGCCTGGCGGGCTACAGTCCATGGCATCACAAAGAGTCAGACATGACTGAGCGACTAAGCACAGCACATATATACATATACATACACTTTCAGATTCTTATCCCTTATAGGTTATTATATAATATTGAGTATAATTTCCAGTGCTATACAGTAGGACCTTGTTAGTTATCATAGTAGTATCCGTTAATCCCAGCCTACTAACTTATATATCTCTCCACCCCCCTTTCCCCTTTGGTAACCACTAGTTTGATTTCTGTATCTGTGAGTCACTTTGTGTTTTGGAAATAAATTCATTTGTGTTGTTTCTTTTAGATTCCACATATAAGCAATATCATATGATGTTTGTCTTTCTCTGCCTATCTTCACTTAGTGATAATCTCTAGGTCCATCCATATGGCTGCAAATGGCATTATTTCATTCTTTTTTATGGCTGAGTAGTATTCCAGTGTGTGTGTACCATATCATATTTATCCATTCATCCGTCGATGGGCATTTTGGTTGTTTCCATATCTCGGCTATTGTAAACAGTGCTGTAATGAACATGGGGTGCATGTATCTCTTCAAATTATGGTTTTCTCCAGAAATGTGCCCAAGAGGACACAGCATTGTTTTTTAAAAATTATATCACAAACAAAATGAGGCACTAATATATAATTTTCACTTAGTACATACAATGATATTTTGACAGAGTAGGACTGTAAAATAGGTACTTGACAGAAAGTATTTAAAATCAGACTACATGATATCCCAACAAAGTCCTCCTTCAACCAAAATTCAACTGCCATTTATTCATTCACTGATAAATGTGAAATGTACCATGTGCCAGAGATGCTTAGATAAGAAGACAGAGCCTCTGCTTATTAGAAACCAGGCAGGTAGTCTGGTAAGTGCTCAGAAAATGTGATGGATGCTTAGTTCAGTTCAGTCACTCAGTCATGTGGGACTCTTTGCGACCCCAGGAACTGCAGCATGCCAGGCTTCCCTGTCCATTACCAACTCTCGAAGCCTACTCAAAGTCATGTCCATCACATTGGTGATGACATCCAACCATGTCATCCTCTGTTGTCCCCTTCTCCTCCCACCTTCAATCTTTCCAAGCATCAGGGTCTTTTCCAATGAGTTGGTTCTTCACATCAGGTGGCCAAAATATTGGAGTTTCAGCTTCAGCATCAGTCCTTCCAATGAATATTCAGGGCTGATTTCCTTTGGGATGGACTGATTGGATCTTCTTGCAGTTCAAGGGACTTTCAAGAGTCTTCTCCAACACCACAGTTCAAAAGCATCAATTCTTTGGCACTCAACTTTCTTTGTAGTCCAGCTCTCACATCCACACATGACTGCTGGAAAAACCATAGCTTTGACTAGATGGACCTTTGTTGGTAAAGGAATGTCTCTGCTTTTTAATATGCTGTCTAGGTTGGTCATAGCTTTTCTTCCAAGGAGCAAGCGTCTTTTAATTTCATGGCTGCAGTCACCATCTGCAGTGATTTTGGAGCCCCCAAAAATAAAGTCTCTCACTGTTTCCATTGTTTCCCCATCTATTTACCATGAAATGATGGGACCGGATCTAAGTTTTCTGAATGTTGAGCTTTAAGCCAACTGTTTCACTCTCTTCTTTCACTTTCATCAAGAGGCTCTTTAGTTCTTTGCTTTCTGCCATAAGGGTGGTAGCTTCTGCATATCTGAGGTTATTGATATTTCTTCTGGCAATCTTGATTCCAGCTTGTGCTTCATCCAGCCCACCATTTCTCATGATTTACTCTGTATGTAAGTTAAATAAGCAGGATGACAATATACAGCCTTGATGTACTCCTTTCCCAATTTGGAATCAGTCTGTTGCTCAATCAGGGACCAAAAGAAGGAAAGCTGTATTAGTTTGGGAGGTCAGAGAGGGCTCGGGTCCACACTCTGACTTTGGTTTCTCCTATTTTCTAAACTCAAGCTGCCCTCCAAGCTGAATTAAATCATACTCTTCATCAAGTCTTAGTGATTCTACTTACTAGTTAAGCCTTACCTCCTCCATACCATTTTATAGCAACATTGCCCTTTCTTTGAATTCTGAAGTCCACACACACAACACACAGTTTCATTTGTCTATATATGATTGTAGAACCAGTCTACAGTTGTTTTGAGTGTTTACCTGTATATTGCTTTTCTCCAGCTGAACTATAAGCATTTCCACAAGAAAAGACAGTTGAAGATGTAACTTCTATCTTCTCTAACATAGAATGTGATGCTGGGCACACAATGGACATCTAATAAGTACTTGTTAAAAAGGGAAGAAATAAGTGAGTAAATGAAGTTAGAGAGCTCAATTGCTGCAAACTAAAAAGTAAGGTTAGTTTATGTTCAATTAAGTTTGGTTTGCTACCTGAAATTTGATTAAATTGTTCGCACATATTTCCAAACATGGGAGAGTAGAACTGCTTCTGAGATTTAAATGATACAATCATATTGGCCCATATTGGTTTTCTTTTGCAAGGTAAATAAGGATTCTGGTACTGATACAAAATGTATCAAGTGAGTTAAATTCCTACCTCAGAATATACAGTTTGTAGAGCATATAGCGAAATCGTGAAGTAGGAAGAATATAAGCCTTGGAAGAAGGAGCACCTAGAATCAAATGCTGAGATGTCATTCACCAACTAGGTGGTCTTGGAGAAGTTAATGACCATCACTCAATCTGCCTCATGTCTTTATGTGTATTTTGTGTACAATTACAGGTTTGCATTCTTTCTATGGTCTCAACTCAGCTCAACATAATAGGTTTACAAGTCTCAACATTGTGTATCAATTGATACTATTACACAATACCACAACAAGTGGTACAATAGTACAATACAATTATACAATACCACAACAAGCTTTGCATTGACATTCTAAAATTGTGTTAGGGCCCCCAGAGTTTCTATAGTTATGGGACAGATCTAGAGTATGTCTTTAGCTTCCTGTCACGTAGACGAGGTCTTTCCTCCCAAGCCCCCATCATGTACCATTAGAATATTGTTTGAAAATTGTAACATCTGAAACTTTTTTAAAAACATAGTCCTAATTTTTAAACTTGTCATACATGCAAAGCTGTAATTATAGGCTTCAGAACTGTAGAATTTTGTTCTGAGTTTGATGTAAAAAGGAGCAGAAGCGTCTTCCTACCATATCAATACAGCAACTCATCCTATGATAAAGAAAGAGGTCAGATTCAATTCATTATTTGTTTGCCATCATTCTGCCAATACAGGTTCTCTTAGGCCATCAAGTTAACAGTTCTAATATCAAGAGAGTATTTAATAAAGAAATCAGTTTCTCTTTTCCAGCTATTTTCTTCTTAGACTACAAAGCTAATGAGGCTGTTTAAATATGTTGACAAGAAAGAAAAAATATTTTTAAGAACTCTAATTTTTGTCTTCTATCCTCCATTTCATCCTGCTACCAAAACTTTCGGTTGAGGTCAAACTGAGAGCTCACAAATTTCATTCATAGATATGTAGAACAAATGTTTCCAACACCACCCTTCTGATGAACAGCTGAAAAACACAATGAAAATAGCAACACATGGATGGTGAATCATACGAGACAGTATCTCGAGCAAACAGGAAAAAATAACCTTTCTTTTTAGAAAGCTTTCCATCTGTTCTCCAAAGATATGTGCATTTGGTGTATATACACATGCATGTGTGAACAAACACTAAATAAGTCAAATGGTAGATGATGTAAGATAGTGTAATGATTGCTATATCAATTTTTGCCTCGTAGTGAGATACTATTTGACATTTTAAATTATTATATTTCTTTTTTGGTTACATTGGGTCTTCCTTGCTGCTTGCGGTCTTTCTCTAGTTGTGGCGAATGGGGGCTACCTTTCATTGCGGTGGCTTATCTTGTTGTAAAACATGGGCTCTAGGGTGCTCAGGCTTCAGGAGTTCTGGCACATGGGCTCAGTAGTTCTGGCACATGGACTTATTTGCTCTGCAGCATGTGGAATCTTCCTAGACCAGGGATCAAACCCCCTGTCTCCTGCACTGGCAGGCGGATTCTCAACCACTGGACCACCATGGAAAGTCCTATTTGACATTTCTGAGACTTTTAAAAAATACTTTAGAGAGATTTTTTATAATTAAGTATGTAGTCAATTTTTGTAAGCAGTCTCCAGTGTTTGAGAAAAGTATGTATTCACAAGCTGTTGGGTCTGGTTCTACATAATCCATTAGCTCAAGCTTGTCAATTGTGTTGTTTGACTCTTCCATACACTTAAGTTTTCCTCTTCTTAATCTATAGCTCTCTGAATGAGGTGTGTTAAAATTCTCCACTAATTGAATAGTTTTAGAATTTTTTAAATTTAAAAAATAGTTTTAAAATTCTCTATGCAGTATTGGCTTTTTCTTCTTTTTTTTGCTTTATATATTTAGAAGATCTGTTAGATGTGTTCCAATTCATGACTGTTATAGATATATACATATATTTCCTTTTTAATACTATGTAACAAGTTACTTTATCCCAAATAATGCCTTTTTGACTTGAGGATTATTTCATTTGACATGCATATTGTGGATATCTCATTTCTTTCTGTTCCTGGGTTGGCCTATTTTCTTCATCTCTTTTGTCATCATATTTAAAGAATTTTTATTGATTAAAAAAAAATCTAAGGTGATGCACACCCTGGACACCATGGGCTTGGCTGAGAACCAGGACCCCGGGTGAAGGAGATGCAGGATGTTGACAAGTGCAGTGTGTCCACAACCAGCATCTATTTCTGCATGATCAGACAATTACTCAGCAAAGGTCCTGTTTCAATGACCAGGAACCCCTTGACTCTGCCTTGTCAGGAGGAGCTGGTGGGGGCTCTGATGAATCTCAGTAAGGTCTTCTGCTTGGTCCCTGGAAGATTGTCCATCTGCAGCTCTGCATGGAAATACAAAGTGACAGTTCCTGAAGTCCTGAGTGACTCTCCCTGCCTGAGTACTTAGATGCATCATTACTAGTAGGTATTCTTGCATGTGCGTGTGAAGTCACTTCTGTCATGTCCAACTCTTTGTGACCCTATGGACTGTAGCTCTCCAAGTTCCTCTGTTCATGGGATTTTCCAAGCAAGAATACTGGAGTGGATTATCATTTCCTTCTCCAAGAGATCTTCCCCACCCAAGGATCTAACCCGCATCTCTTAAGTCTTATGCTTTAGTGGGCAGGTTCTTTACCACTAGCGCTGCCTGGGAAGCCCCAGTAGGCATTCTTAGAAAAGCCAAGTGTAAAATTGTTGGCCAGTCCTTGCAGGAGAAGTTGGACAAAATGAGTTGAATCTTCCAGCCAAGGGACAGAAAACTACTCATATCACCCCTCACATCACCCTCCTGACATCTTTAGTAGAAGGTGAGGCTGTTCGTTTGGCCTAGGACTTTGCCCATGTCTGCAAAGCAGAATTTCCTGGTAAATCCATGGCTGTAGTATTTAACCAGACCTCATCTCGGAGGACAGCATGTGATGGCAGCTAGGAAGAATATGCTGCTGGCTGCACATCAAGTGTGTAAAGGATTCACAGACCTTCTCAATCAAGACTGAACTCCCAGTGGGAACAACCAGCCCACCCCATTCCTAGAGACCAACATCCAGAACTGCTTGTCTCATTTCAGCTTGATTACCCATGGATTTGGCAACCAGGCCATCTGTGCTGCTGTGTCTACCCTGCAGAACTACATAAAAGAAGCCCTGAGAGTCAGAGACCATCCTGGAGACCACAGTCCAGCCAATTCTAGCACAACTGTAGAGAAGATGGGGAAGCACAAGAAGTAACATGGTGGTGAACCAAGGGCCAAACAGTCTAGAAGGAAAAGGACTCCCAAACCATCTCCACCAGGGCAGACTGGCACCTCGCTTGCCTGGGGGACAGAGTTGTTATCCACCTTCCTATGAAAAAGGCCTCAGTTGATTTCCAGGTCTTCACATGCCCACCTGGATTCCTTAGTAATTAAGGAGTGCTGGCGTGTCTCCATAACTCTGGATGAGATGTCAGAAGGTGATAAGTGCTGGTTCTTTACCCATTAAGCTTATATTTTATTTTTTGTGGAACTCCATTCTTCCTTTCTCTGAAAGTGGTGGTACAAGTTTTAGAACCTTTTAAATAAATTCCCCGGGCTAGCAAAAACCCACACACACTCGGCTGTTGAAATATCAAATTGATATGATTCAGATCAACAATAACTTTCAGTGTTAAGGTAAAAGTATATAGCTTCTTCAGTCTCATCTTACATACCATAGAAGGCAAGGATCCTATCCACATAAGAAGTGGTTAATAGGTGGTATTTGACGCACTTTAAACCCCTTGTTCAAAAGGGCCCTTTGGGTTTTATGAAACTTGTAGAAACAAAGCCTGCTGATGATTCTATGTTTTCCTTCAAAAAAAAAAAAAAAAAAACTTTGAAAGTTAACTCTTCAAATAGGAGACTCTTTGAAATGACATGTTTTTTTTTTTAAGGTACAGAAGCTTTATTCTGCATATTTATTTCACAGCTTGGTGTTTCGAAGAAACTTGAAAAGGGAGGCATGAAGCAATGATTTTTGCTGTCTGTCATGCCCAAGTCCCAGAGGAGGCTCTGTGTTTTAAGAAACTGCATTGAATGTACAGATTTTATTTATGTATAATTTAATGGGGTCTGTAAATACGGGTGTACTTCTCATGATGTTTTGAGAAGTGGGATTTGATTTTAATATTAATTTTTAAAGGTGACAGGGTAATCTAAGGTACATCGTTAGGTTTTATTCATGTGTACACTCCTATTAAGAGTTAAGAGGATCCTGGGCTTTGTTCTTGACTCTGAAAGACCTATTTAATTGAAGCTTTCAGTTCACAAAGCAATAACTTTGTCTCATTTCTGTTGGGCTGAACCCAAAGATGTATGTGTGGGTGAACAAGGAGTTTTAGAATTGAACTCCTTGCCTCTCAGTGTTCCCTAAATAATTGTTGTATATATGAAACCTGTGTAATAAAAAGTATTCTCGATAGAAAAAAATCTGAGGTGAGAAACTATAGCTGAGTTGAATAACTGCATATATTTGTGACTACTAATATCTTTATTTCTAACATCTTTTTCATTTTCTGTGTATCATGCCTTCTTGTGGTTTCTATTTTTTACTGATTTTTAAAAATTTCTTTCTTTTTTCTCATTTGTAAGTTATCGTTCCATTTCTTTCTTTTAATGCAAACCCTTAAATGCTTAACATGCATACTTGGCCTAAAAAGTATCTTTACCCTCCACCTGAAAAAAAGAAGATCTGGGAACACAAACTCTAAGCATAATCCTCCTATCTTCTATGTTTTTGTTGTCTAGTATTTAGTTGCCCCTTGTTTCTTAACCTCTATTGTTATTGTTTTTATAGTTAATATTTATGTAGATTTGAACTCCATGTTGAGCAATGACAACTCATATTACTCTTACATCCCAGTTCTTTATCTTGGGTTCAGTTTCCTTCTTATTGAAATATATCCTTTAGAGTTTTTTCAGCAAAGTTCTATGCATGCCAACTCTCTCATTCTTTGTTTTTCTAAAATTATCTTTGTTTTGACTCAGTCTTGAATGAACTCAATCTTGCTGACAATAGAGTTGAAGTTAACAGTTGAAGATAGTATTCAGTTATCTTTTGACATTATTGTTAAGTCTCAGTCTAATTTTTGTTCTTTGGTCTTTTTTCCTGTTTTACCATATTTTTGGTATTTTGTAGTTTCACTGTGTTGACCTCTACCCCATTCTCTCTAATCTCTCCTATTGGAATCTTATTAGATGTGTATCGTACCTTCTTATTCTTGCCTCCATGTTTCTTAGTTTTTTTTTGGCTATATTTTCCCACTCTTCATTTCTCTTTGCTGGATTATATGTAATTTTCACAGGTTTGTTTTCAGCTATCTTTAACATAGACATTAAATTTCAATTTTGATTACTCTTTTTAAAATAACCCTCTTCAGATACTATTTTTTTCATGTTTTCATTATTGTTTTAACTCCTATTTTAAAATGTCTCACTTTAAAGTCTCCTTTTATGTATAGCTTAAAAGTCAGTGCATTACTCCCTCAATAATAACTTCATTAAGTAGTTTGCTATGTATCCTTCTAGTGTTTCTTTATACAAATATAAGAATTTTTAAATGTGTATTGATTTTTCTCCCTTGTTTACCATAAGGCAACTTTATACACTATGTTAACATTGATCTGTTTTGCTTTTTGTATGTAAAAACATGACCTCACTCCTTTATGCCTTTACGTAGCATTCCATTGTGTGGATATATCATGATTCAGTTCAGTTCAGTTCAGTCGCTCAGTCGTGTCCAACTCTTTGCAACCCCATGAACTGCAGCATGCCAGGCCTCCCTGTCCATCACCAACTCCCGGAGTCCACCCAAACCCATGTCCACCGAGTCGGTGATGCCATCCAACCATCTTATCCTCTGTCATCCCCTTATCCTCCTGCCCTCAATCTTTCCCAGCATCAGGGTCTTTTACAATGAGTCAGTTCTTCACATCAGGTGGCCAAAGTACTGGAGTTTCAGCTTCAACATCAGTCCTTCCAATGAACACCCAGGACTGATCTCCTTTAGGATGAACTGGTTGGATCTCCTTGCAGTCCAAGGGACTCTCAAGAGTCTTCTGCAACACCACAGTTCAAAAACATCAATTCTTCGGCACTCAGCTTTCTTTATAGTCCAACTCTCACATCCATACATGACCACTGGAAAAACCATTTAATTTAACCAATACCCTACACTTGGATTGTTTTTAGTTTTTGTTGTTGTTGTTGTTTTACACTTAAAGATAATATTGTATTGAATGTCATTTTAAGAGCACTGAACTATATGGGATAGAGTCACAGAGTGGGATTGCTGGGTCAAAGTGTAACTATATTTGTAATTTTAATAGATATAACTCAATTGTTCTTCATAATGGTTAGAACATCTTGTGCCCCACAAACAATCATGAAAGTGCCTTCCTGATTCTCCACAGTATCACTAATAATGAAAGTGTTAATCTCTCAGTTGTGTCCGACTCTTTGCGATCCCATGTACTGTAGCCCACCAGGCTCCTCTGTCCATGGGATTCCCCAGGCTAGAATACTGGAGTGGGTTCCCATTCCCTTCTCAAGGGGATATTCCTGATGCAAGGGTTAAACCCAGGTATCCCACATTGCAGGCAGATTCTTTACTGTCTGAGCCACCAGGGAAGCCCATATCACTAGCAGAGTGTGTGTCAAATTTCTTTAATGATTAATTTTTTTCATTTTATATTATAGTTGATTTAATAATGTTGTGTTAGTTTCAGGTGTATAGCAAAGTGATTCAGTTATACGTAAATATTCTTTACCACCCTGAATGCCTGATCTCATCTTTAATCATTTAACATACATCACATTATCTCTTTTAGATTATTACAATGTCTCTAGTTCTTAGTATCTTCCTAAATATTGTTTGTGGACTTCTCCCTCATTGAGGATCCTTTCTTCTCATGTTCATAATTTGTGTTAGGGAGCATCTCTTCCTCAGATTTTCTCCCCCCACCTTTTCTGATTATCTATTGCTAAAAACAAATTACTCCAGAGCACAGTGGTTTAAAATGACTATGTTGCTCATGTTTTTGTGGGTCAGAAATTCAGGAAGGACTTGACTGAGTAGCTCTTACTTGAGTTCTTTCATGGTTTGGCAGTTAGATGCCAACTGAGCCTAGGGTCATCTGAAGGCTTTACTGGGTTAGACATCCAAGATGGCTCACATTCAGGGCTGGCAGTTGGTTCTGGATTCTGGTTATCAGTTAACAGCTCAGCTGACATGTAGTGTGGGAGCACCTACATGTGAACTCTCCAACATGGCAGTCTCAGAATGGTGATACTTCTTTATGCAGAGGTTTAGGGCTCTAGCATAAGTGGTTCAGCAAACAAGGTAGTCAGTTCAAGACTTCTTTTTGTTAATTTATTTATTTTTAATTGGAGAATAATTACTTTACAATATTGTATTGGTTTCTGCCATACATCCTCATGAATCAGCCACAGATTTACATATGTCCCCTCCCTCTTGAACCTCCCTGCCACCTCCCACCCCATCCCACCTAGCCATAGCAATCAGAGAAGGAAAAGAAATAAAAGGAATCCAGATTGGAAAAGAAGTAAAACTCACTGTTTGTAGATGACATGATGCTATACGTAGAAAACCCTAAGGATACCACCAGAAAATTACTAGAACTAATCAATATAGTAAAGTCACAGGATATAAAATTAATACACAGAAATCCCTAGCATTCCTATACACTACCAATGAAAAATTATAGAAATTAAGGAAACAATCCCATTCATCATTGTGATGAAAAGAAAAAAATATACCTAGGAATAAATCTACCTAAAGAGACAAAAGACCTGTATGCAGAAAACTATAAAACACTAATGAAAGAAATCAAAGATGACACAAACAGATGGAGGCAGATTCTTTACCGCTGAGCCACCAGGGAAGCCTTGTATACACACACACACACACACACACACACACACACACACAATAAAATATTACTCAGCCATAAAAAAGAATGAAATAATGCCATTTGCAGCGACATGAATGGGCCTATAAATTGCCATACTGAGTGAAGTAAGTCAGAAAAAGAAATATCTCATAGGTAGAATATAAAAAATGATATAAATGAACTTATTTATAAAAACAAAAACACAGACTTAGAAAATGAATTTATGGTTACTGAGGGAAAGGATGGGGAGGGAGGGAAGGATAGACTGGGAGTTTGGGATTGACATTTCACACTGCTTATATTTAAAATAGATAAGCAATGATGACCTGCTATATAGCACAGGGAACTTTGCTCAATATTCTGTAATAACCTAAATGGGGAAAGAATTTGAAAAAGAATAGACACTTGTATATGTATAACTGAATCACTTAGTTGTATACCTGAAAATAACACAACATTGTAAGTCAACTATACTCCAGTATAAAATTAAATTTTTTTTAAGAATGAAAAAATATAATGTAGCATCACTTCAGCTATACTCTGGTCAATGCAGTCATGAGCCTGCCCAGAATTAAGTGGAATATCAAGAATATTTTGACCAATATTTTTCAAACCATCACATTTCTGAAGACCCATGTGTCCTGGATTGTAGAAGGATCCCTACAGGATGTGTTTTCCATTTCTTTCAGCCAGGTGGCTTGGATTTTATTGGTCTGAAACAAATATTGATTTTTCAGCTCAGGGATTCTCATACCATATAAGTAGTGAAAATTCATACTACATATCTAGCAGAAACCTGTGGCTTCATTTTCTTAGAAACTTTAAATCCATTTAAAGTTCTGGGTGGAGACCACCTCCTTGTTAAATCCTTGAGCCAATCAGGGTTCTTCTACCCTCAGTGAAGAGACCACTCTTTTGGAAATCTGGTTTTATAAAACAAAAGACATTCCATCTCATCTTTCATTGACCCAAGGCCATATCTTCTGTCCCTATATGGCCATTAAATCCCAACACTTGGCCACAAGGAACTTTAGCTGGATCGGATGCTGTACCCCATCCCCAGCCCAAACCCGTGGAGCCTTGTTTTCGATTTCCTCTTAGTTTTGCATTGTAAGAATTTGCTTTCCTTTATTTGAACTAAGCTACATATTTGCAAGTTATTGTTCATTTATTCTATCAAGCATCTCTGTGTGTCTGTAGTGAGAGGGTAATCTATAGTACCTCAGTCCAAGATGGTCCCCAGAGGTCCTCAGTTCTCAAACAAATTTCGAGGTTAGAAAAAAGGAGCATTGTTGAATGATTGTCCTTGAAGGTAAGTTTAAGAGGTCATCATTAGTGGACAAGAATAAGCATTTTCCCTCCACTAGCCTGCTTTTCTGTAAAGGCATCTCTTTCTTACTTTCTGATCTAGATCAATGGGCAGATGCTATGTTAGCCAACCTCAAATGGCAGCTGAAGCATGTGTAGTCACTACCTTTTTGCCATCCAGCGCAGCTATTCTTCTTGTCATAGATTTGGCAGGATAATCAATAGGACCCAAATGGCAATCAATTTTATGTGATTGCACTTGGTTTCCCATCGATTTCAGTGCTGACTCTATGGCAGAATAATGAGGAAAATCTGATGCCAATCATTGCCTGTGAATGCCACTGCACATCTTTCTAGGTGACTGAACAACGTCAAAGAGAATGGGAGACAGAGACATGCTGGCAAAAAACAGAGTGAGGACCAAGCAAGCCTCATTGCTGAAGATGAAGAAAAAGATGTTAATAGAGATGTGAAAAGGAAAGCTTGACTTATGATACCCCTCTGATCCAGAACACCATTGTAAAACCTGGGTTGGTACAGTGGAGGATAAAATCAGCCTCAGGGCCACATAGTCTGAAAAAGATTTCAAAGTATGTTTCCCTAACAATCATGATGTTTAGTAGCTTAATCTTAGAGAGGAAATCCTGGTTTTAAGTTCACACTTGGAAATGATTAATTGCTTTTTGACCATCAAATGTCACTTTCTTGAAGCCAAGAATCACATTTTTATTTACCGACAAAGTACTCAGCTGTCCTATGCCATATAAATTCTCAATGAATAATTGATGGAAATCTATGTTATACATTTTATAGGTAACTTTTTATAATCTTGGACCTAATAATGTACTATAGTATTCCTCACACTTATCCAGCCAATATTGACATCGTCGTTTGACTTATGTCAGAGCTATCACACCAAGCAAAGGATCACAAAAGATCTTAATAAGAAAGCAAAGTTAATAAATACAATGAAACACATTTTACTTGGAGCTTATGCTTTAGAAGAAATAGACTCTGCCTTTGTGTTATTTAGCTCTGACTTTGGCAAAAATTTTCTGCAGAGTATGTTTTTAAATGTTATTTCTATTTTTGCAAAGGAAATGCATTCACAGTAGCCAAAAGTTAAAGTAATATGGAAAGACATATATTAAAGCATAATCCCTTCTGCTGTCTTCATCCACTTCTTTCTCACCAGTCCTTTTTAGGCAATCAGTAATCCTACTTAATTGTGTTGCAGTTCTTCTTTATGCAATCACAAGCAAATATGAGTAATTATTCCTATAGTCTCCATTTCTTATACAAAAGGTAGCATACTCTAGATGTTGTTCTGCCTCTCTTTTTTCACAATATAAACTAGAAATTTTTTTCCGTATTAGTACATAGAAAATAATACTTTCATTCAATTTGAGCAATGGCATAGTATTCCATTGTGTGGATGTGGCAACATTTATTTAACCAATACCCTATTATTGGACAATTGGGTTGTGTTCAATCTTTTGCAATTACAAACAGTGCTGCAATGAATTATCACGAACATGTATCATTTCTTACATGGGCAATTGCATCTGTGTAATAGGTGCAAAAGGTAAATGTGTTGGTAATTGTGATATTGTCAATTTGCCCTCGATTCAGGTTATAACATTTATATTTCCACATGTACTGTGTGGGCGTATCTGCTGCCCCACAACTTTACCCGTAGAATGTGTTGTCAAGCGTTTTGAGTTTTGTCCACCTGACAGGTGAGAAATAATACCTCAGTGTAATTTTAACTTGCATTTCTAAAATGATGACTGAGGTTCAGTATATTTTTACATGTTTTAGGGCCATTTATATTGGGGGTTTTTTTTTGGTATGTGTTAACTGTGTATATTCTTTGTCTATTTACCATGTTTCTTGACATGCTTTTATGGTTTTCTTGTTTCTTGCTTACATTTAAATGCTCAATTCATTTGAAACTTATTTAGTTGTACAGTTTGAAATATAGATAAAACTTTGTACTTTTTTTTCAGTTCACAACCCAGTAGTATAAAGTCCTTTATAAGTCTACCTACTAGAGATGACATCTTTAGCAAATACTAACATCATGTACATGGTTTAATTTCTGGATTTCCTAATTCTCTTCCATTGGTCTCATTCTTTATTCAAGCATTTTTTTTCTTATTTGGCTGTGCTGCGTCTTACTTGTGGCATGCGAGATCTTCATTGCTGTGTGCAGGATCTTTAAGTTGAGGCATGAGGGATCTAGTTCTCTGACCAGGGATTGAACCCAGGCCCTCTGCATTGGGAGCATGGAGTCTTGGCCACTGGACCACTAGGGAAGTTCACAAGCACTTTTTAAATTGCTGAGACATCCCAGTATGTTTTAATTCAGATAGGGTCAGTGTCCTTTTATGGTCTTTCTCTTTCAGAATTTCACTGGCTGCTCTTGCTTATTTTTAAGTGAGCGTTTCTTATAGTTTTGTTTGTGATCATTTAACCTTGGGTGTGAGGACATGAAAGATGAAGCAAACTTCTGCATATGTCATAGAAACTTCTTTATATAGATTATTTTTCTCTCCTTGTATTTTTTTAAAAAACTGAGGCTGGATGTTTTGATGGGGAGTTTTCTTTTGAATCTAAGGTTAAGTTTGCATTGGCTAACATATCCCCAAGGAAGCTTGTTATGAAGAATTAACTTGTCTTACCAAGTAAAAATAGCATAGGTAGTCAGAGTACCATCTTCCCCGGTCCTAGAATGGATCAAGCCAATAGGCCCCTGGCTTCAGGTCTAACAGTCTTAAGGGAAAGGGTTCAGGAGCAGTTTTTTGGCTCTGAGTGAAAGCTGGGAGAGATGCCTTGACATTTGTGAGTGAATGCTCCACCCAGCCTGGGGTGGGTGTCGCATGCATCCCATACCCTACCTTCAGCCATTGCTTCCTTCGACTGGAAAATGGTGACCCAAGCAGCTGGGCAGGCCCAGGAGGAGCCCATTCATAGCATATCATGTGAATCACAAGCTTTCAACCCGAGGAAAACACGTCTGGGCATACCTGACTGGGGAGGGATCGGGGTTCAGGGTGATCAGGAAAGACATAACAATAAGACAGTGTTGTCCTTGATTTTGATTGACCTTGATTTTGAAGAATGAGAGGGAGTTTTCTGACAGGTGAGATTGGAAAGGGCATGCTGGTGACAGGGGAGACACCTAGCACAAAAACACAGAAGTTCAGGGCTGCCTAGTGCATTCAGGGAGTGGTGAGTAATTTGGTGGAGCAGTAAGGAGATACATGGGGGCATGGGTGCGGCCTATGTGGCCAGATAGATCCTGCAGGGTCTTCTATGTCAATGCCCGGACCCGAAATCTAACTCCTTTCTTTAGTCTGTGGGAAACCACTGAAGGATTTGTTATTTTGCTGTTTTGCAATTAAAAATGGAGAAGGAAATGGCAACCCACTCCAGTATTCATGCCTAGAGAATTCCATGGACAGAGGAGCCTGGTGGGCTGCTATCCATGGGTTCTCACAGAGTTGGACACGACTGAAGTGACTTAGCAGCAGCAGCTATTAAAAACTCTTACTTTCATACTAAAAATAGTGCCCATAACTCTTTCTTGCCACACTCCTCCCTTCCAAAAAGACCAGTGCTGCAATTTCTTGTATGTATTTTCTGAGTTTTCTTTCCAGAAACATGTAAGCATTATGGGTATATGCCCTTTTTAAAAGGAGATTGTATTATATTATACTGCAATTTGTTTTTTCTTCTTCTTCACTTAATTACTAGTCTTTTCTATAACTGCCCTTGAAAAGCCACACCATTTGAGGGAACACTACCTTTTTACAATTGGTATAAAATAATGATTTTCCTCCACAAAACATACTAAATAAATGCAATATAATGAGAATTTTGACACTGTGGTTTCAAAGACATACTCACCAAATTACTTGAATAACACCAGTTTCTAGTTGAAAATGAACTACTTTAAACTGTGTACTGTATTTTGATGAAGCCAAAAGCATCTCGTTTTGTGTATGGGGACCCAGAGAAAGGGATGAAGCAGTGGCACCTCCCGCACATCTTCAGTCTGGAGTTCAGGTGGTCTATTTCCATGTGATCCAAGCACTCTGTGTTTTAGCCTTTAGTTCGCTTCCACTATGTTTTTTTGTGCTATGACTTTATTTTTAAGAACAGTCTCAGGGCAAGGTAACTGAGCCACAGAAAAGTGAAGAAAATGGCACAGAAAGCAGAATTTTTAATAGGAATAGCTTCCTTGTGCCCCCTCCACCACCCACCATCCACTATGGGTAAGAATGATAAACCTTAATTATGTGCACACTTCCAAAAGGATGTGTATTATTTCCACAAACTTGCTTTCATAGTTCCATTGATTTCTTCTTTTAATTCACAAAATGTTTGGGGGTATTTAAAGTTAGATTAGAGTACAACACAGTTTACCCCAGTACAATTAACCTAGATACTCTTTCACGAAACAGCTCTTCACTTAGTGGCCAGGCTTTCAGGAAAAAAATCATAGTCTAGGAGGGAGGATGTGATGGGTCTCCAAGACTGTAGATCACAGCCAAGGCCACAACAGCATGTCCTGATCTGTACAGTTTGGTTTATGACTCTCCAGGGCGTCCCTGGTAGCTCAGCTGGTGAAGAATTGGCCTGCAATGCAGGAGACCCTGGTTCGATTCCTGGGTTGGGAAGATCCCCTGGAAAAAGGATAGGTTACCCACTCCAGTATTCTTGGACTTTCCTGGTGCCTCAGATGGTAGAGAATCCATGTGCAATGCAGGAGACCTGGGTTCAATCCCTACGTTGGGGATATCCCCTGGAGGAGGGCATGGCAACCCACTCTAGTATTCTTGCCTGGAGAATCCCCGTGGACAGAGGAGCCTGGCAAACTACAGTCCATGGGATTGCAAAGAGTCAGACATGACTGAGTGACTAAGCACAGCACAGTGTCTGCAGATAGCATAGTGACTTGAACCAGCCCCCTCTTTTAAGATTTTTTTTTTAATATGGACCTTTTTAAGAAAAAAAAAGTCTAGAGTTTGTTACAATATTCCTTCTGTTTTATGTTTTGGTTTTTTGGCCACAAGGCAGATGGGATCTTAGCTCCCCTACCAGGGATCAAACCTGTAACCCCTGCATTGTAAGGTTAAGTCTTAACCACTGGACTGCCAGGGAAGTCCCTAACCAACCCCCCACCCCCCACCTTACTAGATGATCTAGATTTTATTTTTTAAAAAAAGTCTACAAAAAATGCTGCAACAGAGAAACTTTTACACATGTATTAAAACCCTTGAGCAATAATATCCTTAGGAGACATCTGGGAGGAGAATTGCTGGGTCAAAGAGTGTTTGCATTTACAATGTGAAAGCCAACGCCAAGTTGTCCTTCCCAGAAGATGCAACAATCTTTAACTGCCATTAACATCGACAAGAGGATGATAGCAAATACTTTCAGATATGAAAGTACCTGTTTTTATATGCATTTCTTTAAATGTTAGTGAAGTATAAGAATGAATGAGAAGCATCTTTCATGTGCTTACGGCTATTTGCAATTGTTTTCTTTGAATTGCCTTGTCATGCCCTTCCCCCACTTTTTCATTAACTTGTTAGCCTTTCTTGAATTGTGAGGCTTAAGGATTAAAATACAATCATATTTTAGAAAGTTCTTCAGCTGTAAAGCACCCCATTATCACAGTTTAGTCAGGTGAATGATAAAGTACACATATTTAGTGATTTCTGAAGATTATGAGCATAGATTTCTATGAGGCTGTCTGATGGAGAAAAGCTACTATTAAAAGCATGACGTTTATAAAATCTCACAGGCTCAAGCTCACTGAAATACTATTCTTTTTTTTTTCCTTCAAGTCTGATGTTTAGGCAGAAAATAACAGTAACCAGGAAACTTGATAACCAAAAGAATTAGGAACTATATCTTCTGGCAAATAGATGAGGAAACAATAGAAACAGTGAGAGACTTTATTTTGGGGGGGCTCCAAAATCACTGCAGATGGTGACTGCAGCCATGAAATTAAAAGACACTTGCTCCTTGGAAGAAAAGCTATGACCAACCTAGACAGCATATTAAAAAGCAGAGACATTACTTTGCCAACAAAGGTCCGTCTAGTCAAAGCTATGGTTTTTCCAGGAGTCATGTATGGATGTGAGAATTGGACTATAAAGAAAGCTGAATACCAAAGAATTGATGCCTTTGAACTGTGGTGTTGGAGAAGACTCTTGAGAGTCCCTTGGACTGCAAGGAGATCCAACCAGTCCATCCTAAAGGAAGTCAGTCCTGACTATTCATTGGAAGGACTGATGCTGAAGCTGAAACTCCAATACTTTGGCCACCTGATGCAAAGAACTGACTCATTTGAAAAGACCCCAATGCTGGGAAAGATTGAAGGTGGGAGGAGAAGGGGATGACAGAGAATGAGATGGTTGGATGGCATCACTGACTCAATGGACATGAGTTTGAGTAAACTCCAGGAGTTGGTGATGGACAGGGAGGCCTGGCATGCTGCAGGCCATGGGGTCTCAAAGAGTCAGACACTGAGCGACTGAACTGATACCTTCTGAAAATAAGAATTTGATTTGTCAGACTATTCAAAAGTAGAAAAGAAGAGATACATCAGTATTGTATTAATTTCATAAAAACACTGCTTTCCTTTCTCTATGAGGGTTGGAAACATTTCTTCTTTCTCCTCTTTGAAGAATGCATACTTGGTAGCTGCTTCTTAATGAAGGCAATGTTTTCCTGCTCTGAACTTTCATTTCCCCTGTACACAATCTGCATGACCCAGGTGGTCATTCAGGCATCTTTCAGCCCTGGCTTTGAGCCACATTTCCAGCAGGATCTGTCTCTCTTCTTGAATGTGAAGTGGCTGCTCCATCCACAGTAGACATTACCTTATTGTCTTCTTGGCCTTTGTGGTCAACTTTTCTTTCTTAGGAGAATCTCCACCCTGGCCCCCAAGGTCAGCCAGCTCTTGCTTCTTTTAGAAATTTTGGTTCCCTCAGTCCCACAGGGTCCCTCTAGATCTTGCCCTTCGCAGCTGTTTGCCTCTTCCTTAGGCTTTCACTTCACCTCTTTTAGGAAGTGCGTTTTGTTTTCCCAACTATATTATGAGGCTCCTGAAGTCAAGAGTCCTGTGGTCGATTTCTTAGTGGCCCCCTCCTGCATGGAGCCTGTCACACTGCTGAGCTTTCAAATAATTATTGACTGGATATGAGGAGGAACTTGGGTGCTTCTAGCCTGTAATCTGAGGTCCTTGTCAGAGCTTCCTACCACAGATGGTTTCTTCTGACCATTTCTTCTCTGCCTCAGCCTGGTGACCCATGTCCTCCACCTATCCCTTCAACCTTGGGGTTCTCTGACCATTCAGTCCTTGCTTTTCTGGTCTACTCATCCTCAGGAAAAATCTCATTGACTCCATATTTTCTGCCAGCAATGACAAGAGGCCTAGCCAACCTCTGGAGTTCAACTCAGGCTCACCTGGCTTATAGTCATGTGTTTGTCAGACATCTGCAGGTGGACAGCGCTGAGGCACCTCCAACTCAGCCTATCTAAAACCAGACTCCTTGCTGTCTCCCAGCCCTGATCCTGTGTTCCCTATCACTGCTGGTGGCCCCACTGCCCTCCTCGTCATCCACACTGGAAATCTAAGTGTCATCCGTGATTCTTCCTCACATATCAAACCCTGCCCATTTGAATCCCCCAGTGTCACCTCTTCCCACCCCCACTCTCAGTGCCTTAGCTCTGGAGAATTGTAGCCTCTTAACTAGTCTGTCTGACCTCAATCTCCTGCTTCTCAATTTCTTCCAGAATGATCAAATTTCCCCCATTCAAAACAGTTCCCCAGCTCTCTGTTGCCTACAAGGTGAAGTCCTCAATTCTCAACCGGTTGTATAAGGCCCAGAGAGCTCTGTCCCTCACGACTCCCGCTGCACACACAGCCGATGCTATCTGCTCACCCACACCACACCCATGCTATTCTTAGCTTGTCTCTTGCTTCAAATGCCTGCCTTGGCGCCAACCTTCTTCCACTTCCCCTTGACCTGGCCAGCTCTATTTGTTCTTTAGCACTGGTCTCTGGGCACTCTTCTTCAGGAAGTGCAGCATTTGTTTATATCTGATCCCTTGTGTTTCAGCCCCCTACTCCCAGCTAAGCAATACCCCATCCAAATCACTGTGATTTCACATGAAATGCAACTTTCTGTTTATCCACGCGGTCTTTCTTTTTCTGGCTTCCCACTTGATTGTGAGCTCCTGAGGACAGGGTTTGTATTTTATGCATCTTTAGTCTGACACACATTAAGCACCCAGTCTGCTGAATGAAAAAACAACAGTGTTTATTCCTCCTCAGGATATAAACAATTGCCATGAGTGACATATGGATGAAATTGTTTATGGTGCTTTATAATCCACCTTCTACTGCCTTACAGAACATATGTCTGTGGGTTTATATGGGAGAAAGATTTTTAAATTGGTGTCAATGCCATGTTTTATTACATATATTGGGTACTTGTTTGTTCTTGTGCAACTTTTTCTGGCTACACTTCAACACATCATGACAGAGTGGGAGGCATGAACTCTGCCTGTTATGAAATGACTGTGGTATAGGTTAAATGCGTGTGGCAATAGGTTGGTATATAATCAAATTTGTCTGGACGTTGTTTCTGGGATAAGAGCAAGTTGCCAAATGTTGAGGGGGTAACCACGAGCATAAGCCAGAATAAATAAAGTGGCTGTCAGGATAAAGAGGACTATAAAACTATAAAACTGGCAATGGAGAGGACAAGAAAGCAAAACAGTAGTGCCTTGTATTCATGTGGCTGCTATCAGTGCTCCTGGGTCAGTATTTCTTATCAAATGGTAACTCTAGCATCAGGATAGACAAAAAAGAATTAGGCAATTTCATCTTGGTTTCTGGTTCTTAGTAAGGAAATATGATAAAATTTCAGATTCAGCTTAACATATTGGACGCAATTATCAGCACTTTCAAGTCACTCCAAGTGTGAATGGGTTCTCAGGGGAACCTGTTGGTCAGCTTCTGTCTGCTTCTGCCCCCTAGTGGTTCATTTGGAGTTGTTGGCACGCTTAACCTTGAGCAGTTGGGGCCCCTTGTGCAGGAAAGGGAAGACAGTTATGCCTAGAAATGAAGAAAACAGTATCTCTGTATATAGACCCTTGCATTTTTAAAATTAGAATTTATAGAGTATATTTCATTTCTTTTGTAACTATCCAGAAATCACCCACTCCTGAAAGCCTAGTTTAACCTACAGAACAAATATTATCAACCCTTACTTTACATAAGCCTGGCCATGCCCTCAAAAAATATTGTGGCTTCTTGATTCTCGTAGAATGATTGACACATTGATTTTATTACCTTCATCTTGTCTAGAATTATTAATAGTTCATTGTTCTGCTTGATCTTCCTTCCCTGTTAATCTTTGTGAGATTTGTGGTTTGTAATCGTTTTGTAGCCAGCATTCTCAAATAATGTAGTTTTCATTTTGTATTAATCTGAAATGGAATGTTATTGGGTAAAATACCCCTTAGGAGTATAATGAAAGACGCATTAATTTTCAGGGCAAGAGGGCTAATAACTCCCCTCTTCCTTAAATCTGTATTAATTGCTAATAACTTTTAATAGAATGGAGTACATGAAGCTAATTTCGATTACTTCTTTTCAATGTGCAGCATATCTGAAATGCTTGGCCAGAACAAGAAAAGAAGCTCTAGAAGGTCGAGTACTTAATAAATATGCCTTATGATACTGCAGTTTGTAAATGAGTCCAAATTGAAAGAAATTTGGGGCTTCAAGGGGGAATGCTCGTGTTTTTAATTAAAGGGGCATATAATCAGGAGACTTGAACATTTTATGAGCACACATATGAGCAAAACTTCATAGGAGATACTTACCACAGGGGACCCCAACCTCTGGGATCTAATGCCTGATGATCTGAGGTAGAGCTGATATAACGAAAATAGAAATAAAGTGCACAACAAACATAATGTGCTTGAATCATCCTGAAGACACCATCCCCTCTCCAGTCCATGGAAAAATTGTCTTCCATGAAACTGGTCCCTGGTGCTGAAAAGGTTGGAGACCGCTGCTTCATAGCATTATTATAGAAAATAAGCAAGAGGTAGCATAGCATGGTGGCTAAGTGTGTGGTACTGGTTCCAGACTGACTGAGTGAGAGTCCCAACTCTACTGGGTGACCTTGGGAAAGTTGCTTAACCTTCTCATTGCTTAGTTTATTAATCTGTAAAATGGAGATAATGAGAGTGCTTTCTAATTCATATTGTTGCTGTGAAAATTAAATGGGATAAAGCCTTTAGAACAGTTCCTGACATGAATGTCATCAATCAACATTAGATATTTTAGTACTAAAAGACTTTCTCCTTTTGCATGTCCATGTTCACTGAAGCACTATTCACAATAGCCAAAAGGTGGATGTGATCCAGATGTCCATCATGAGACAAATGGATAAACAAAATGTGGTCTACCCATACAATGGAATATTATTCAGCCTTATAAAGGAGGGAAATCCTGTTTCATGCTACAAGATGGATGAACATTGAAGACATCATGCTAAGGGAAGCCAGTCACCAAAAGACAAATACTGCATGAATCCACTTACATGAAATATCTAAAATAATCAAATTTATAGAAACAGAAAGTAGAATGGTGGGGGGAAGAGAAAAATGGAAAGATTTATTTAATGCATATAGCATTTCAGATTTACAAGATGAAAATTTCTGCAGATTGATTGCACTACAGGGCGAATGTACTTAACACTAATGAAATGTACACTTAGTAGTTAGGATGATAATTTTTATGTGGTTTTCTACCACAGTTAAAAAAAAAAAACTCTCTTCTGAACATGAGTGATTTTCCAAGAAGTTGGGAAAGTTCTATGTCTTGATCTTGGTGCCAGTGATATGAGTGTGTTTACTTAGTCAAAAATCATCAAAAACATGTTTATGATAGGAGTACTTCCTGTTTGTGTCTTACACTTCTATGAAAAGTTGAAAACAAGGATACTCCCTTCAGAGACTTAAGCTTGCAATCTCATAGCCAGGCAAAGCAAACAATTGCTTATGGGAACAGAGTTTTAAAATACTAACATATACAGAAATGACTATTCAGTCAAATAGAAATGACTGTTTGGCAAAGTAGGTAAGCTCAGAATTCAAAGAATCAAAAAAAAAATCTTTGTATAATGTTACAGCCAGAAGAAACTTAAGAAAATGTGACACAAGGAAATGGAGAAAGAATTCTTGCTAATCTGTACAAGGATTTTATTCACTTTTCCAGTCACCCATACTTAGGGGAAGACTCAGAAGAACTCAGTGACACAAAATATACCTTTTTAAAAATAACAAACAAGCACTTATGATAAAATTTGCCTATTTAAAGCGCACAATTCAGTGATTTTAGTATATTCAGAGTTGTGCGACCATCTCCACAATCAATTGTAGAACATTTTCATCACCTCAGAAAGAAACCCTATATCTTTTAACGCTCTCAGTTTCTCCCCAACATCCATGCCCCCGTCCATCCACCCACAGGCAACCACTAATCTAATTTCTGTCTCTCTAAATATGCCTATTATTTACATTTATATAAAGAGAATCATACAACATATGATCTTTTCTGACTGGTTTCTTAGTGTAATGATTTTGAGATTCAGCCATGTTGCAGACACATTTCTTGTGTGATTGTTCTGGCTAGAACTTTCTGAACAAGGTAGAAGAGAAGTGCTAATTCCTGGGATAAAGCACTATGAGTTAAAACATTGTTTTTACATATTGTTGGATTCGCTTTGCTACTGTTTTGTTTAGAATTTTTTTCCATGTTCATTGGGATATTGGTCTGTAGTTTTCTTTAATATCTTGTTTAGGTTTTGGTATAAGAGTAATGTCCTTGCAGAATGATTTGGGAATTATGCACCCCCCACATTTTTTTTTTCAGCTTTATGGAATATTTTGTGTAGAACTAGTATTATCTCTTTCTTGAAAGTTTTGCAAAATTCACCAGTGAAGTCATCTGGACCTGGAATTTTCTTTGTGGGAGGATGATTTTTTCCCTCCTGCACTCTATTATTAACTTACTAACTGACTTATTTACTTACTTAATTTTTGTGATAAGAACATTTAAAATAAGATCTACCCTTAGCAAAATTTTAAGTAGTCTATGCAGTATTGTTAACTGTAGTCTCTATGCTGTTATTCTAGGAGTTATTCATCTCGTCTAACTGAAACTTTTTATCTTTTGACTAATCCCTCCTTGTTTCCTCCTTCCCCTAGACCCTGGCAACCACCATTCTACTTTGCTTCTGTGAGTTTGACTACTTTAAATTCACAATAGCAGTGGTATCATGGAGTATTTGCCCTTCTGTATCTGGCTTATTTCACTTAGTATATTGTCCTCCAGGTTCATCCATGTTGTTGCAAATGGCAGAATTTCTTTCTTTCTTAAGGCTAAAAAATATTACACTGTTTATGTACACCACATTTTAAAATCCAGGCATCCAATGATAGACATTTGGGTTGTTTCCACGAATTGGTTATTGGGAGTAATGCTGCTATGAACATGGGAGTATAGATAGCTCACTGAGATCCTGATTTCAATCCCTTTCAATACAAACCTAGAAGTAGGACTGCTGTGTCGTGGTAGTTCTATTTGTAAGTTTTTTTAGAAACATTCGTACTTTTTCCCATAGTGACTGTACCAGTTTACATTGCTACCAATAATAGGTGAGGGTTCATTTTTCTCCACACCCCTGGCAAAAACTACGTCTTTAAAAATAATAGCCATCCTAATAGCTGAGATGATATCTCACTGTGGTTTGATTTGCATTTCTTGGGTGATTAGTGATATTGAACACCTTTTCATATACCTGTTGGTCATGGGTATGTCTTCATTGGGAAAATTTCTATTGAGCTCCTCTGTCAATTTTTAAATCAAGTATTTTGTTTTTTGCTATTGAGTTGTAGGTGTGCTTATATATTATATATTTGAATATTAACCCTTCATCATATTTATGGGTTGCAGGCATTTTCTCCCATTTCATGGGTTGCCTTTTCTTGTTGCTTTGATGTACTTCCACTTGTTTATTTTTGCTTTTGTTGCTTGTACTACTGGTATCATATTCAAGAAATTATTGCTGAAGCCAATGTCAAGAAGCTTTTTTCTGTTTTCATCTAGGAATTTTACTGTTTTAGGTCTTATATGTAAGTCTTTAATCCATTTTTATTTGACTTTTGAGTAAAGTATAACAGTCCAGTTTTCATACCTGTGCATGTAGATACACAGTTTGCTCAACATCATTTTTTGAGACATTCTATCCCCATTTTATATACTTGGTACCTTTGTCCAATATTCGTTGACTGTAAGTGTATGACTTTATTTCTTGGCTCTCTATTCTGTTCTATTGGTCTGTCAGTTCCACACTATTTTGATTACCATAGTTTTTTTTTTTTTTGAGGTATAGTTGTAAATATTATATAAGGTTCAAGTACACAATATAGTGATTCACAGTTTTAAAGGTTGTACTTCCTTTGTAGTTATTATAAAATATTGGCTATATTCCCTGTGTTGTGCAATATATCCTTGTAGCCTATTTATTTTATACATAGTGGTTTGCACCTCTGAAGTCCCTACCCCTGTCTTGCCCCTCCCATCTTCTCTCTCCCTACTAGTAACCATAAGTTAATTCTCTAAGTCTGTGAGTCTGTTTCTGTTTTTTAAATAAGTTTATTTATATCATTGTTTTTAGATTCTGCATGTAAGTGATATCATATGATATTTGTCTTTCTCTGACTTAGTATTATAAACTCCAGGTACATCTGTGTTGTTGCAAATGGCATTATTTCATTCTTTTTAATGGTTGAGTAATATTCCATTGTATACATGTACCATATCATCTTTATCCATTCATCAATTAATGGACACTTAGGTTGCTTCCATGTCTTGGCTATTTATTTCATTCTTTTTAATGGCTGAGTAATATTCCATTATATATATGTACCACATCATCTTTATCCATTCATCTATTAATGGACATTTAGGTTGCTTCCATGTCTTGGCTATTGTAAATAGCACTGCAATGTACACTGGGGTGCATGTATCAATTTGAACCATGGTTTTCTCTGGATATACCCAGTAGTGTGATTGCTGGATCACATGGTATTTCTATTTTTAGTTAAAGAACCTCTGCGGTGTTCTCCATAGTGGCTGTGCCAGTTTCCATTCCCACCAACAATGCAGGAGGGTTCTCTTTTCCCCACACCCTCACTAGCATTTGTTTGTATACTTTTTGATAATGGCCATTCTAACTAGTGTGAGGTGATGTCCTATTGTGGTTTTGATTTGCATTTCTCTAATTAATGATGTGGAGCATCTTTTTTATATGCCTCTTGGCAATCTGTATGTCTTCTTTGGAGAAATGTATTTGGGTCTTCTGCCACTTTTGATTGGGTTGTTTATTTGATATTGAGCCATATAAGCTGTTTGTAAATTCTGGAGATTAATCTCTTGTCAGTCACATTAGTTGTAAATATTTTCTCCTATTCTGTAGGTTGTCCTTTTGCCTATGGTTTCCTTTGCTATGCAAAAGCTTTTGAGTTTCATTAGGTACCATTTGTTTATCTTTGTTTTTATTCCCTTTAGTCTAGGAGATGTATCAAAAAGGATCTTGTGGCAATATATGTCAAAGTGTTCTGCCTGTTTTCCTCTAAGAGTTATATAGTATGTGGTTTTACATTTAGATCTTTAATCCATTTTGAGTTTATGTTTGTGTATGGTGTTAACCTCAGATATGCAGATGACGCCACACTGATGGCAGAAAGCGAAGAAGAACTAAAGAGCCTCTTGATGAAAATGAAAGAGGAGAGTGAAAAAGTTGGCTTAAAACTCAACATTCAGAAAACTAAGATCATGGCATCTGGTCCCATCACTTCATGGCAAATAAATGGAGAAACAGTGGAAACAGTGACAGACTTTATTTTTCTGGGCTCCAAAATCACTGCAGATGGTGACTGCAGCCATGAAATTAAAAGACGCTTGCTCCTTGGAAGAAAGGCTATGACCAACCTAGACAGCATATTAAAAAGCAGAGACATTACTTTGCCAACAAAGGTCCGTCTAGTCAAAGCTATGGTTTTTCCAGGAGTCATGTATGGATGTGAGAGATGGACGATAAAGAAAGCTGAGCACCAAAGAATTGATGCTTTTGAACTGTGGTGTTGGAGAAGACTCTTGAGAGTCCCTTGGACTGCAAGGAGATCCAACCAGTCCATCCTAAAGGAAATCAGTCCTGACTATTCATTGGAAGGACTGATGCTGAAGCTGAAACTCCAATATTTTGGCCACCTGATGTGAAGAACTGCCTCATTTGAAAAGACCCTGATGCTGGGAAAGATTGAAGGTGGGAGGGGAAGGGGACAACAGAGGATGAGATGGTTGGATGGCATCACCAACTCAATGGACATGCATTTGAGTATACTCTGGGAGTTGGTGATGGACAAGGAGGCCTGGCATACTGCCATCCATGGGGTCACAAAGAGTCAGACACAAGTGAGCAACTGAACTAACTGGATGGTGTTAAAGAATGTTCTAATTTCATGTTTTTTACATGTAGCTGTCCGGTTTTCCCAGCACCATTTATTTAGGAGATTGTCTTTTCTCCATTGTATAGTCTTGCCTCCTTTGTCATAGATTAATTGACCATATGTGAGTGGGTTTATTTCTGGGCTTTCTACCCTGTTCCACTGATCTATATTTCTGATTTTGTGCCAGTATCATATTGCTTTGATGACTGTAGCTTTGCAATATAGTCTGAAGTCAGGGAGCCAGATTCCTCCAGCTCCACTTTTCTTTCTCAAGATTGTTTTGGTGATTCAGGTTCTTTTGTGTCTCCATAAAAATTGTAAGATTTTTTTGTTCTAGTTCTGTGAAATGCCATTAGTAATTTGATAGGGATTGCATTGATTCTATAGGTTGCCTTGGGTAGTAGAATCATTTTGACAATATTGATACTTCCAGTCCAAAAACATACTGTATCTTTCCATGTGTTTGTGTCATCTTTGATTTCTTTCATCACCATTTTAATAGTTTTCAGATTACAGACCTTTTGCCTTTTTAGGTAGGTTTATTCCTAGGTGTTTTCTTCTTTTTAATGTAATGGTAAATGGGATTGTTTTCTTCTCTTTCTGGTCTTTCATTGTTAGTGTATAGAAATGCAACAGATTTCTATGTTTTACTTTTGGATCCTTCAACTTGACCACATTGATTGATGAGCTCTTGTAGTTTTCTGGTAGCATGTTTAGGATCTTCTATGTATAGTATCATGTCATCAGCAAAGTAACAGTTTTACTTCTTTTCCAATTTGAATTCCTTTTGTTTTTTGTTCTCTGATTGCCATGGCTAGGACTTCCAAAACTATGTTGAATAAAAGTGGCAAGAGTGGACATCCTTGTCCTGTTTCTCATCTTAGAGGAAAAGCTTTCAGCTTTTCACTGTTGAGTATATTAGCTGTGGGTCTGTAATATATGGCCTTTATTATATTGACAATGTTCTTTCTAGACTCACTTTCTGGATAGGTATTTTTAATCATAAATAGATGCTGAATTTTACCAAAAGCATTTTCTGCATCTATTGAGATGATCATATGGTTTTAATTCATTTTGTTAATGTGGTGTATCACACTAATTGATTTGTGAATATTGAAAAGATCCTTGCATCCCTGGGATAAATCCCACTTGATCACAGTGAATGATCCTTTTAATATATTATTGGATCCAGTTTGCTAGTCTTTTGTTGAGAAATTTTGTGTCTATGTTCATCAGTGATATTGGCCTATAATTTTTTTAATTTGTGGTATCTTTGTCTGGTTTTGGCATCAGGGTAATGATGTCCTCATAAAATGAGTTTGGGAGTGTGCCTTCCTCTGCAATATTTTGGAATAGTTTCAGGAGGATAGATGTTAACTGTTCTCTGAATGTTTGATAGAATTCACCTGTGAAGCCATATTGTTCTGGACTTCTGTTTGTTGGGAGTTTTTAAATCAGTTTCAATTTCAGTACTGGTAATTGGCCTATTCATATTTTCTATTTTCTCCTGGTTCAGTCTTGGAGATTGTACCTTTCTAAGAATTTGTGTATTTCTTATACGTTTTCATTTTATTGGTATATAGTTGTTAGTAGTAATCTAAGATTATTTCTGTGGTGTCAGTTGTAACTTCTTTTTCATTTCTGATTTTAATGATTTGGGCCTTCTCCCTTTTTTTCTTGATGTGTCTGGCAAAAGGTTTATCAATTTTATCCTTTCAAAGGACCATCTTTTAGTTTCATTGATCTTTTCTATTTTTTTAGTCTATTGCATTTATTTCTGCTCTGATCTTTATGAGTTATTTCCTACTAACTTTGGAATTTTTCTTTCTCTAGTTGCTTTAGGCATAAGGTTGGGTTGTTTATTTGAGATTTTTATTTGCTAAGATTGCATCACTATAAACTTCCCTCTTAAAACAGCTTTTGCTGTGTCCCATAGGTTTTGGATACTTGTGCTCTCATTTTCATTTGTCTCTAGGTATTTTTTTATCTACTGTTTGATTCCTTCAGTGATCCATTAGTTGTTTAGTAGCAATTAACAATACATCAGTGGATTAAGTCATCAACTTGTACACTTCAAGCCTATACAATATTATATCAAATACATCTCAGTAGTGTATGCATGCTCAGTCATGTCTGACTATTTGTAGCCTTCCAGGCTCCTCTGTTCATGGGACTTCCCAGACAAGAATACTGGAGGGGTTGCATTTCCTCCTTCAGGGCATCTTCCCAACCCAGGAATTAAACCCGTGTCTCCTACACTGCAGGAAGATTCTTTACCACTTGAGCCACTGGGAAGTCCATAAAGCTGGGAAAAACTAATTGACTGTATGTGAAAAATCAAATGATAGGCTGAGAGAAAATATTTGCAACAAATATTGATACATCCAAGTGAGGATTTGCATCCAGAATACATAAAGAATTCCTACAAATCAATTAAGATAACTGAGTTTTCAAAAAACACACAAGACTTGAACACCTCATAAAAGAAGATATCGGGAATTCCCTGGCAGTCCAGTGGTTAAGGCTCCATGCTTCCACTGCAGGGGGCACAGATTCAATCCCTGGCCAGGGAACTAAGATTCCACATGCCACACAGCATGACCAATAAATAAATAAATAAAGATATCAAAGTAGTCAATGACAAAGTGTATGTTCAGTATTACCAATAATAATGTGAAGTCAAACTGAGATACCTCCATACATTCAGAATGGCAAAAAAACTAAGTCTGAGGATAACAAGTGTTGATATGAACAAACTGGAACTTTTCTACTCTGTGGTGGGAGTATGAATTAGTATAATGACTTTGGAATAATGTGAGGCAATACCTTTTAAAGCTAAATATATCTTATTTCTGAGTAAGGTTGAAACATCAATACTTTATAAAGTTCAAATAAATCTTAAATGTTTCACACTGAAATTATATAATGGTGAGATCCAAATTCAATTTAGAAAGTGTATAGATTTATTGTTTACCAAAGTATAACAGTACTAGTATACTAGTGAATGCATAGTTTGCAAAAAGGTGAACCATGGATGGGGCTGTATTTAGAATTTTACAGAAAAGCCTCCTTTTATTATATAACAAAAGAGAAATGTAAATGAAACTTTGAAAAGTTTTGGGCTATAGAGAAGAGATCTCTAATTCCCTAAAAATGCTGACCTTTTGAAGAGGGAATATCTGAGGGTGTGGGTCAGATATTGTAAGCCTTTTAGGGTTTACTTCCTGTAGAGTTCAGAATAATATGTGGATATAGTTAGAACACCATCTCCATCAGAGAAGATGGAGCTTTTTAGATCTACTTATTTGGGAAAAGATCAATTAATGCTTCTACTAGTTTTTAAGGAAGATCCATTAAGAAGGAGTGGAGAAGGGAATGGCAACACACTCCAGGATTCTTACCTGGAGAATTCCATGGACAGAGACGCCTGGAGAGTTATACAGTCCAAGGGGTCATAAAGCGTCAGACATGACTGAGTGACTAACACACATGCACACATATTAAGGAAAAAAATAGATTGCAGATAATATATACTGTACCTATTGCTAAAATGCTCTTTAAATCAAGTATAAGGATTTCATACTTTAGTATTAATAAAAGCCATGGCATTGGAACAACTGAATGGTATGATGTCATCTCTTCTCTAGATTGAGTTTATTCAATCCAGAGAAGAACGAAGGAAGGGAAGAATACATGATCATTAGGAACAATAAGGGGGAAAGTAGATGTTCATTTCCTTTTTTAAAGTGACATTCAGACTTAAAAACTCTGAAATCTTTCTGTTTCTAGCCTGAAATATGAAGATTTTATTTTTGCAGCCAACAATACATCCTGTTTATGATAAATGATTCAAATTCCTGGAATGTCCATTAAGAAAAAAATCTACCCCTTCAATTTTTATACTGTTTAGTGCTATTTAGTGGAGTTGGGAGCTTGTAAGGGAGGATGTGTCAGTGTGTAGGGTGGTCCACCTCCAATCCGCTATGGTAGTAGTCCCCAACCTTTTTCATAGCAGGGACCAATTTCATGGAAGACAGTTTTTCCACAGACTAGGGGGAAGGCGGGGGGGATGGTTTTGGGATGATTCAAACACATTACATTTATTGCATACTTTATTTCTATTATCATTACATCAGCCTCCACCTCAGATCATCAGGCATTAGATCCCGAGCGTTGAGGACCCCTGTCCTATGGAACAAAATGGAATAGAAATGTGTTTAAAAACTTTAAGAACAAGACCAGAACACAGTAATTTGTAATGACTATTTATTAATACATGTATCACAAATGTTCACAATATCAATGCATTCTTGTTGGCATGCGAGACAGAGGCATTTTTTTAAGATCTTTTAAAAATATCTTGACTTTTGTTCCCCCTTCACACTCATTTTTAAATTGATTTTGATGAGGTCCTCGATGTCTGTAATGTCAATGCAAAGAAAAGATATAGAAAGAAGTAAAATAACACAATAGCAATTAACTGGGGAAAAACAGAAGTCATTATTTCCTTCACAGGAAGCAACAATACAGCTTTGTAACAGGGTTATACAGGCGCACTAAACCCTCTATGCCTCCAGGCATGTAACAGCAAGGAGCAAGGAGGCCACCCAAAGCTCGATAATCTCCTCCGTGCATGACACATGCCCTTTTCTCCTCAAGGACAATTACAAAGTATTACATGCCCTAGGCAGCCTGAAGAAGGTAGGAAAGAGCCTTAGTAAAAGGGAAAACCCAACCAAAGGAGATTAAGCCAAAAGAACTGATAGCTATCTGCTTATCTATATCTAGAGGGTGTGCAGCGTTTATCAATCATGATCAAGGGCTAACAGGAGCCTCCCACACTACATGCAGGGCCCAGCAGGGCCAGTGATGGTGTGGAGAACCAGTCACCTACAATGAGCTGCAGTTGGACCAAGTACAGATGGAGGAGCTGGCACGCACAGGGCCTTGGGTGGGGTCCCCTAGGACTAGATGCAGGGAACCTGGCTACACTCTGGCACAACAGGGCTTCACAAAATGGAACGTTATGCATGATGCAGGCTGAAAGGTGGAGCAGAGGCTGTGTGGGAGCGTCAGTTGCAGTTGCTCGCAGGGTTGGGTGGGGGTTAGGACAGGTATATGATGTACTGTGCTCTAACATTCTTTGGAAGTCTTTCAAAGATTGCTGCAGTTCCTTTTGCAAACAGGTCTCTTATTCCGTCATTCTTGAAAGACTAAGAGAGAAATTAAAACACGTAAATGACTCACCATTAATAAGGACTTAAGGTAACAAGTGGAAGAGAACATTTTGATGTTTGCCACGATAGCAATAATCACACCTCTTGCCCAGCACCAGAGAAATGAGGCTTTGGCACATGGCCAAGTGCCACCCAGAACAAGGAGTGAAGTGACCAAGCAGTACCCTCATCCCTTTGAAGGGGGCCCCAAAGGGAGAGCCCTCCCCACCGCCACTCACCTCCTTACACCATCTCATACTGGTTGGCCGTGATGAACCGGGACAAACAGCAGGCCAGCAGCATGCCAATCAGCTGTTGGCAGAAGGAAAAAGACAACAGGCTCGCAAGTCACTGAGGTAACACATTTCTTTGACCTGCCCCCCTCCACCCAGATATAATTTTTATCGGCTGAGGGCTTTTGTACATGAGTGGGGAAAGGGCACTAGGAAAAACAGTCAAGCCTGATTTCAGTAGTGGGAGTGAAGACAGGAAGTCTAAGTGCCGGTGGAGGACAGCTAGAAAGTCTTGAACTGGCCATAAGGTTACAGTTCTAGCTTACTCTGGCCATTGAAAAATGACTTTTGACGTAAGTAATATTAAAATGTGTTCCTATGTTCTGAGCATAATGAAAAAATTTAAGTTACTACAGCAAGGTAGTAGTAACTACCTGGCATTAGTATGGTAGAATTGAATATCAGAATTGAATTTAGAACCATAACCACATGCATTGGGAAGCTATCTCAGCATAGGCTGATACTCCAGTCATACCTGGCTGACAAGATAATAGTTCTTTCCCTGAGACAATGGGATGCTATTCTGGACTTGGAGAGTTTGCCAAGTAAGTAAGTCATGAAGTAAGTCATGGTTTGTGAGGTGGGGTGGGGGGTGGGTTTGAACTTCTCTTTATCTCTAAATCATGTAGATATTTTAGGCCTAAATGGGCCCATCTACACCCCATGGACGGAGGAGCCTAATTGGCTACAGTCCATGGGGTCGCGAACGTCGGACACGACTGAGCAACTTCACTTTCACTTTTCACTTTCTTGCATTGGAGAAGGAAATGGCAACCCACTCCAGTGTTCTTGCCTGGAGAATCCCAGGGACGGGGGAGCCTGGTGGGCTGCCGTCTATGGGGTCGCACAGAATCAGACACAACTGAAGTGACTTAGCAGCAGCAGCACACCCAATGTCTACCCCCTGGGTTTTCAGCACAACCAATATCCACCTTCCCAGTCTCCTACCTACTTTGTGCTTTGACTTAACTTCCAAAACAAGTGAATCTTATAAAAAGCTGTTACTTCACTGTATCTGTTCTGCTCACTGAAGACCACAGTTCTCATTCCTGACTCAGGAAGATAAGCACTTTGTGGACGGGACTGTGACTGTGTACTTGAGTCTGAATGTCTACAGCTTCTCTTGGCCAGGTGAGGGTCGCTTCTTCTTAAGCAATTGGCCATGTGTTATTGGTTCAGAGGTGGCAATGACCTTGAGAGACAGTCTAGTATAATGTCTAGTATAAAGTCTAGTATAACTTCCCTGGTGGCTCAGCTGGTAAAGAATCCGCTTGCAATTCAGGAGACCCAGATTCAATCCCTGGGTTGGGAAGATCCCCTGGAGAAGGGAATGGCTACCCACTCCAGTATTCTGGCCTGCAGAATTCCATGGACTGTATAGTCCATGGGGTCGCAAAGAGTTGGACATAACTTAGTGACTTTCATACACTTCTGTGGCCCCAGGACCAGCCAAATCAGCATCATCTAGGAGTGGGGCCCAGACACTGATGTTTTAACCAGGCTTCTAGGTGACAGAACCACTCACCCAGTCTATCTGGTCACCCTTATCTTACAGATTACACATTGGGTCCTACTATTGATCAAGGCAACACCTGAACTCTGTTCTTCTTCCTCTCTGCTCAACCCTGCAGGCTGCAGCCCACCTGATTACCTCTCTTGGTCAAATCCCAGATTCTTCTTTTCCTTTATCAAATGGAAATTGTGCTATGAAACCTGCAGATTATAACCTCTGTCAGGTAAGGAAAAGTCACCATCTTATTGGACTCATTTCCTACCAAGGCTCTGGCCATCATTTTGGGCCACAAAATACACAGTACTGTGCCTATACCAAGTGGCCAAAGTAACCATGGCTGTAACCTCCAGAAAAGTGTTAGTTGTCAGTCATGTCTGACTCTTTGCAACCACATGGACTGTAGCCAACCAGGCTCCTCTGTCCATGGGGATTCTCCAGGCAAGAATACTGGAGTGGGCTGCCATTTCCTTCTCCAGGGGATCTTCCTGACCCAGGGATCAAACCCAGGTCTCCTGCATTGCAGAAAGATTCCTTACCCTCTGAGCTACCAGAATATTGTGCCAAATGAGAAAATAAAATCCTCTCCATAAGTACAAGGATTTTGAACCATATGGTTTTTCTCTTTTCATTACATCTGCTATTTTTCAGGACCAACATACACCAGATCACACTTTAGATACTCTCAAAAATCAGATGTCAGCCAAAAACCAGAGGCACACTGAACACTTGGGAATACCGAGTTATTTAATCCCTACTACACACCTGGGCAGTACTACCATCCCAATTTTCCAGATAAGTAAATGGGTTCAGTTCAGTTCAGTCCAGTCACTCAGTTGTGTCCGACTTTTTGAGACTTCATGAACCGCAGCACGCCAGGCCTCCCTGTCCATCACCAACTCCCGGAGTTTACCCAAACCCATGTCCATTGTGTCGGTGATGCCATCCAACCATCTTATCCTCTGTCGTCCCCTTCTCCTCCTGTCCTCAATCTTTCCCAGCATCAGGGTCTTTTCAAATGAGTCAGCTCTCCACATCAGGTGGCCAAAGTATTGGAGTTTCAGCTTCAACATCAGTCCCTCCAATGAACACCCAGATTCAGGAGAGGTTAAAGAACCCCCCTCAAACCATACAGGAAGCCCACACAGAGTTTATGGCTCCACCCTCTTCTTCTAACCAAGAAGAGCCCCCTTTCTAGCCTAGACCCTTTCCTCTCCAGAATAACTCCTCTGCCTCTCACCACCAGGGCTCCCTTCCTGCCTCACACTGCAAACTTCAGGGAGAGGGCTTTCAGTGGGCATGTCTTTATTTGATCTCAAGTTCCTAGACACTCCTTTCTTTGTAAAGCTTATTAGCACTTCAGGTTTGTTTTTCATTGACCTCCTGTATGTTTTAGCACTTACAGTAGTCACCATGCCACTTTACAATTTGCAACGCTCCTGTATTCAGTGGTTTGCAGTGCTCTCGGCCCCCATGGCAGTTCATAAGCCACACAGCCAAAACATTCTGTAGTATGTATCAATATTTCTTGTATCTAAAATGCCTGTTTTCAGGGGAATATAGTGTGTCCCTCCACCTTTTTACCCCCAAACAGAAACAGTATCATTTTTAAAGCACTGGACAGACTTTCTCACAGAAATAATAACTTTAAAAATATAAGTAAAAATAAAAGCTATTTGCTTTCAAACTGTATTTTGTATTTCTAGGGCAAGAACATACCTTCTTCTGTTTGTCCATGGGAGATTTTTAAATAATTTTTAAAAATTATTTTTTAACATCTACTAAGAAATTGTTCCTTAAAAAAGTCCTGAGCTGGGGTATATACAAGCTTTGTGAGAACAGTAGTTTACATATATTGGCTTTTATTCTAGTTAATTCTGGTGCAAGAAAAACTAGAATCTGGGATATGGTGGGTGTTCTGAATTATTTGCAGGGTTACTGATTTCACATTTGCTATAGTGTTTCATCATATTTGAGAGAGAACTTTGATCTCTCATTTCCCTTTATCACCAAATGAAAGGAAAGTGGGGAGGGGGGAACATGCTATACTTAATACCATTTATTAACAGATTATTTCTAGGTACGTAACTGAAAGCCTATTAAAGGTAAACACACAGGCTCTTCCTCAGTCTGAATCAGAACTTGCCACTAGACCCAATTATTCTGTAGATAGAAAAATTCATTCTTATTTAGATGAAACCTTTCTTTAGGTTAAATATTTGTAAATTCCTCAAGAACAGAGGTATGCTCTGGGGCTGATGTGTTAAGGCTGGAGTATGTGGGCACAGGGACAAACTTCTGCTTTAAACCCCAGAGAGAGAGACAGGAAGAGGAGAGCTTGCCTCTTCTGCTAAAAAGCCCTCAGGACGGAGATCCCAGAGTCACCTCTCCCTCTCCTCCCGGCTGGTGAAATGCCAAATCCCATACAGCCTAGGGAGTCTGAGATCAGATTACTGGTATTTGGTCATCTAAAAGACTTTGTAATTAGCCTTCGTCTAATTGTTGGAAGTAACATTTTATTTCTACCACTCAGCCTTGTCTGTACTATATTCTGCTTTCTTTTGGGTCACGAAAGCCTCTGGGAGGACCTTCACGAACTGAGAAGCTACAGAGGGAAGGAGAGAAAAAAGGCCCTAGACTTACAGAAGGCCAACTCTAGCCTTATCGAAGCTTTCCCACAAAGAGAGCTCCAGTAACAGGGATCGCATCAGTGGGGTTCTGCACATCCCCAGGAACAGGGTGGAGGCCAAGGGGTAGGGGAGAGGGACTGAGACAGGGTGGAGTCTAGCTCAACCAAGACCAGGGCTGTCAGAGGCAATGGGGCAGGGGTATCTTCCCCTGCAATCACCGTGGCCACCAAACGGGCCAGTCCCTGATCCCTGAGGGGCAAAGAGAGGCCAGGTAACAAAGCTATAAAAGACAACTTGCTTAACACTAGGTCTAAAATTTCAATCTTCTCAATGCTTCCCCTGGTGGCTCAAATAGTAAAGAATCTGCCTGCAATGCAGGAGACCTGGGTTCAGTCCCTGGGTGGGAAAGATCTCCTGGAGAAGGGAATGGGTACCCACTCCAGTATGCTTGCCTGGGAAATTCCATGGACAGAGGAGTCTGGTGGCCTATAGTCCATCGGGTCCCAAAGAGTTGGACACAACTGAACAGCTAACACTTTCACTTTTCATAATGCCTGTAGAGATTTTATGTTGATGGCCTAACTGGGAAAGTAAATAAAACTTGCACATCTTTAGGAACATGCCAAGGAATCCGATTTAAAACAAAACCATATAAATACTTTTAGGGACTGTTTCAGAGCCTGAAAACAGTAGGGGAAGAGGCAAAAATTCTGTTAGCCTTATTTGGCCATGTCTCATCGAGGCTACTGACAGCTTTGTCTTGTCCTAGATACAGAAAAGATAAACAAGTCCTGGAAAAGAACCCCTGGTCCATAACAAATCGTGGCAGCAGCCTGTGGGCCCTGGAGGAGGCCCTGCAGAGGAGAGGGTTGGGCAGGACAGGGATGGGTATTTTTTGATGAGTACCTTTCTCCTTGCAATTTCACAGACTCAAACACTTTCATTATAAAGGCACAAACTGCCTTCCATTTAGGTGCTATGTAAGTCAAGAACAAGGGTTATATTTGGCCTAAATGTTGAATGCCGCGGACCAAATGAGATCATCAGAATTGTAGTGGATCTACACTAGTCACCCAACCTCAAGCAAGCCACTCAACTCTCCCTTCTGGAAAACAGCTCTCCTATCCTTACTCAGGACTGTAACATTCTGTGCTTTGGGGGAATTAATCCAGTCTAACAGTTTCCAAGTCTAGTGAAACTGATTACATCAGAGACAGAAGTGCTAAAAACCAAGTTCCAACACAGTATCACAAAGTAATACCAGTGTCTGGGCTTGGATGCTTGGCTTCCAGTTCATGTTAGGGGTGAGGGAGGCAATGGTGTGTGTGTGTGTGTGTGTGTGTATGTGTGTGTGTCTGTGTGTTCCATCCCCAAGCCCCCTCGAATAAAAGAGTAGCTGCCAAAGATGCAAGGGAGGAGGTACCCTATCAAAACACACTCAACTACCTGCTATAAATTAACAGGGCAGTGGGACCTGCCCATCACGTCTGGACAAACAGGCTTTGCCTTGAGAGGGTAAAGGCACCTGGGAATTTATGGAGAGAAGTAGTTAATGCCTGCCAAACCCCTACTGTCCAAAACCAGCACTCAAGGTCTTTAAGTTAGCTAAGTTAGTTAACAGGGGACCGAGCACTCACAAGTCTATTAAAAGGCTAGACTTCAGCTTGTCCACTATACCACATTTAGGTACATTATACCACACTTCTGTTTAATTTCTAAGACAAAAGGTATGCAAGACTGGTTTGTTCCAACCAAGGACAGCATGGATGTCATGAGAGCAGCTGAGGAGAAGGGTAAGGAGAAGGTGGGGGCAAGTGAGCAGTCAGGGGGCGGGGGTTCTATTCTTTCCTACCTACTTTGATCTCCCTGTGGCCTCTACTCAGCAAAGCTCGTTTTATTACTGGAAGCTCAAGACATAGGCCGATATGATTGATTTAGCCAACATTTATTTGCTAAGTGTCACTATGACACTTGTCCTAAAATTTCTGAACACGTGTGGCTGAAGCTTTGGTGCCAGGTCAGTGACCAGGATCAGGAGGGCTGGTTCTTCTTGAACAGGCATCTGCTAAGTGGCCACCATGGTCCCAGAGAGGCCCTGGATCTACTGGCATCTGGAAGCCTGCGTTAGCTTCCAGGTTCCCTGAGGCTCCTGGCACCATTCAAAGCTGCAGCTCCCAGTGCATCTGACTACCAAGAGCCACCCATGGCCATTCCTCTCCCTGCCCCAAGGTGAACACGGCAGATCTCAAATCTCTGCACTTAACCAGCCACGTGGGTGAATGCTACTGCCTCTGTGATGCTCCTGGGCTTTGGGTTTGTTTTTTTTATCCCAACGACTCTGGAGTACCTTGATGAGACCTAAAGTCTCTGTGGAGAGAGTCTGTTTCAGGCTTCCTTGGGGCTTCCCTCTCTCACTGCCCACAGGGCCACAGAGCCAAGTCAGTGAGCCCCGCATCAAGGGTTTCTCCTAGGCAGCACAGAAAAACTTTTCGATTTACCTCAGGCCAGGCCCTCCATATGCAAAAACTGCCAGGCTAATGTGCTATTCCTTGATGGTAAGTATACAGATAGGCTCATCTTGTGATAACTTATTAAGCTGTATACTTACAATGTCTGCACTTTTCTATACATGCCATATTTCAATAGCGAAGTTTTAGGAACAAATTTAAATAGGATTAAAGTGTATCTGTATTGGTTCGGCAAGAAGGAAAGAAGTCTGGGGACTGCGGGGGCAGGGGGATAGTAATTATAGTCTGGGAGGGCTGATGTAGAATTCAGGCAGGTAAAACCAGAGCCATGGCAACATGACTGAGGTGACATTAACTGGGCTTTGTTGGAAAAAATGATCTGTTCATCTGAAAAAATTCTGCATTATATTTTTTTGTTGTTGCTGTTAGGTATATATGCTCTATCATTTGACTGGGAGATCAGAAGCCCATGGGACAACACACTGCCTGGTGGAGGTGGGCAAAATTTTGGATTTCACTTAATCATGTTCCATTCTTGAGTATATGTGGCCTGCTTAGTTTGCATAATTGCTTCTCTCATTCTTTTCTGGAGGCCAAGTGGAGATAAAGGGATATAACATTTCCTATATACAAATTCAGTTTCCTCTTAAGAAACAACAATCAGACCTTCAGATCAAAATAATGATCACAAGATGAAGTTGGCTACGTTTTTGGTGTTTTTTTTTTTTTAAGGACGAGATCTCATGCACAATTCCCAGGAACTAAGAAATCAAAAAGGGACAGGTCAACCAGGAAAAGAGCCTCTCCCCTCTCCCCTCAAATCCAAACCAGCCATTTGATGTTTGGAGTTGTTTATGCTCCAATTAAGGCAGCACTTTGTTCAGCTAACCTCCATTTGACCTACAGAAGAAACGAGTTGTTTTTCTGGAGCTAGTCATTAGTTGAACTGTAACCGATATTCCCTCGATGGCAAAACTTCATTTAAGTTGAAAAAGGAAAATCAATAAACAGATGACCTGAGGACTAATGAGCAAGGAGTTCTGACCCCATCCATCAGCCTTTCCCCAGGCACAGGGAGGCCGCCAGAGAATCTGCAGACCAGGAAAAGTGAGCAGGAAACAGAGGAAAGACTAGACCCGACCACAGGATTACCTGGGAGAATGCAATCCCAAAAGCCACTCCAGCGATGATTCCCATGTTGGTCTCCATGAAACTGGTCACCAGATCATAACAACCCTGAAAACACAGAGACACAGTCTCAGAGACATGTTTTATCCAGGCCAAATGGGCCTGGGTTATCTTGCCACACTCACACATACACCCCAATCTTCATTTCACAAATACAATGAAAAATTTCAAACAAACAAGAGGAACAGAGAGTGGTACAACAAACTCCCAAGTGACCCTGCCTCTAACATCACAATGAACATATGGTCAGTCTTGTTTCACTTCAATTGCTTCAAAACTCATCCCCTGGCTGGAGTATCTAAAACCAAATCCAAGATATACGCTTTCATTCACTAATGTTTCCATCATAGGATGAAATTGAACAAGAAGGCTGTAAGATCTATGAGACCAACACTGTAGGGATCCAGAGGCAGATTTGAACAGATGAAAAACTATCCCGCATCCTTGATCAGGAAAGCTCAGCATGATAAACAGTTACTAGCATTTTCACAACAAATGACAAAATCGCAGATAAAGTGAAATCTGGTTAGAAGGAGGTGGTTGAATGCCTGCCAACTTTATGGCACTTTAGGGTTCTTCATACAAAGACCGCTACTTTTTGTTTAGTAGGGAAAAACCTATGTTCTAGAGTCACTTTTTCACAGATTTACTATGTGACCTTGAACAAGTCACTTTCCCTCTCTGTCAATAACCTCATTCGTAAAATGAAATGAGTGTCCCTTTACCATCCTGTGAAATCTCTACATGTTGTGATTAAGCTGCTGCATTCCCCAGCTGTGTTGTGCTCAGTCGTGTCCAACTCTTTTGCAACTCTATGGACTGTAGCCTGCCAGGCTCCTCTGTCCATGGGATTCTCCAGGCAAGAGTACTAGAGTGGTTTGCCATTTCCTGCTCCAGGGGCTCTTCCTGACCCAGGGATTGAACCTGGGTCTCCTGCATTGCAGGCAGAGCCCATGTTGTGATTAAAACCAACACCAATTTTACCAATTTCAATTGTTTAGTTTAAAATGGATAAAATTCAATTTCTTTAAAACAAATGATATGATTTTGATTTTCTCTGGAACTGGGCCAAATCAACCAAGACTTCTGAAGTGATGTATTCAGCTTTGGAAAACGTGGTCTTTTTCCAGTTCTCTGGAAAAGGGCTTCAAACTTGAATGCATGAAGCCCATGAAAAATCAAGACATTCATTTCAAAAGCAGGGTGAAGAGGATTGTAGTTTATCAAGAAAGGCCCACTGAATTGTAATAACGTCTGAAGAACAAGAACAATGAAAAACATAACTCCCATTTTTTAATTCAAAATGTAATGGTTTAACATTTCTCACGGAGCCTAGGAAAATCCCACCAATGATGTATCTTCTAGTAAGTGATATTTTATGCACTCATATTCTGTTTGCAAAGAAAGATGCATTTCTTTAGCAGCAGTGCTTTGACACATGTTTTCAATGCAATGAATAAACTATGCTCCTCAGTTACCTGGTGCAAATTTGGAGGCCAGGGCAGGGGCAGGGGGGGCAAAGGAAGTGTATTGTTGCTCATGGGAAGTTTCAAACTGTGATTCTCTCTTTGTAAGAGAAGCTTGCTCACTAATTTCATTTCTACTAATGAAATTATACATAGCACTCTTTTCCAATAGGTATCAGAAAGGAGGTTGGTTCAGGTTAAGAAGAAGTCAAAGCAAGAAGAGAGGTAGATATTCTATTCATAATAGCACTAATAGCACTTTCTCAAATGGCAACAGCTAAGATAGTGTTTTTCTGTGCTGGTCATTGTTCACTGCTGTATCTCCTCCCCACAGTGATGTGGGGGAGGTGGGGAGATGAAGTTCAGACCACCAGTGTTACATGAGCTCAAAATATAGAAGCACAAGCCCAATAATAGAAACCAGAGAGAAGTCAAGTGGTCTATTTTCTTACTCTGCAAAATAGTTTGGAAAAGGTTTGTTTTTAGAATAGAGTTTTGTTTTGTTTTTTTCTGTGAACTTCAGTTCTACACATAAGGTGAATATGTTTTCCTTGGAAGGAAAGTTATGACCAACCTAGATAGCATATTTTAAAGCAGAGACATTACTTTGCCAACAAAGGTCCATCTAGTCAAGGCTATGGTTTTTGCAGTAGTCATGTATGGATGTGAGAGTTGGACAGTGAAGAAAGCTGAGCACTGAAGAATTGATGCTTTTGAACTGTGGAGTTGGAGAAGACTCTTGAAAGTCCCGTAGACTGCAAGAAGATCTAACCAGTCCATCCTAAAGGAGATCAGTCCTGGTGTTCATTGGAAGGACTGATGCTGAAGCTGAAACTCCAATACTTTGGCCACCTCATGCGAAGAGGTGACTCATTGGAAAAGACCCTAATGCTGGGAAGGATTGGGGGCAGGAGGAGAAGGGGATGACAGAGGATGAGATGGCTGGATGGCATCACCAACTCGATGGACATGGGTTTGAGTAAACTCCGGAAGTTGGTGGTGGACAGGGAGGCCTGGCGTGCTGCATTTCATGGGGTCGCAAAGAGTCGGACACGATTGAGCGACTGAACTGAACTGAAAGTATGATTTCTTCTCCATTCAGTCAGTTACATTATTTTTGATAAGCCCATTCCAACCGGTAAGAGAAACCAGAAAACTGAAGTAAGGGCTTTGCATTAGCACAACTGTGGCAAAATCATTCCTTTTAAATCTGGCTCCTCAAAGTGGGGTTTTCTATGAGCAGCAGCAGTATTCCTGGGGAATTTGTTAGAAATGCAGAATCTGAGGTCTCACTCCAGACCTACTGAATCAGAATCAGATCCTGGGGTCACTCATTTTTAATAACTTTTCACGAATGTTAACAATACCTCTAGATGTTTCACATGTCCATTAAAGTTGGAGAAGCACTCTTCTCTAAGTTCCCCCACTACTTTTCACTCCAAAGAAAGAACCAATTAAATTATAGCAGTAAGAGAGTTAGTTAAGATGAGAAGATGAATGTGATTAGCTTCTTTGTTGTTTAAACAATACAAGACCCAGGTTGCAGTAAATGCTTTCTGTCTCCAGTTTTTTCTTGTCATTCACTCTGTGGACCCACAAGCCCAGTTCCCAGGACTTGGCCTAGCTCTGCCCAAACTGCTTTGATCCTACAACCCCGGTGCATGTTTGCCTTCCACCTTAAATTCTCCGGGAAACCACGATCTTATCTGCCCATAACGATCTCATTTCATGTCCTAAAATGAAAGCCTGGTTGTCCAGTGTGAGATCCAGCCACAGAGACCTGCTAAGTGTCCTAAGAAACACCCAGAAACAGCACAGGTAATTTGCTCAGCCTCTCAGCAAGTCTAAATCAACAGGGTCTCTGATGGGAAACACCTGGAAGTAAAAGGCATTTCGGTAGCAAGAGTAGACAGCTGCTACCAGGTAGGCTCTGGGAGGAGGCATCTCAGAATAACTTTCTGTCTTCCTCTTGCCCTGGCGGCTTTAAAAACTGTCAAGGAATTCCTAGGTGGGAGGGGCTTGGTCAGTGCTATTAGCTAACTGAACCTGTGGACATTTCATCATCATGTGTAGCAAAACCAAAACTGTCCTCAAAACAGTAAATATCCTGCTTAACTGTTCTCACCTTTTGCTTGCTCTCTTCCAGTGATTTGGACAAGACTATCCCACCCCATATGCATCGCCTTTAAAAAAATATTTATATGTTTATTTGGCACCATTGGCTTCATTGCGGCACATGGTCTTTAGCTGTGATGTGCAGGCTTAGATGCCCCATGGCATGTGGGGTCTTGGTTTCTCTCAGTTCCCCAACCAGGGATCAAATGCCTGTGTCCTGCATTGGAAGGCAGATTCTTAACCACTGGACCACCAGGGAGGTCCCTCGCCTACCTCTTATAGATAAGGTGTCAAGAGACTCAGACCTGGGAAGTAATTTGTCTGAGAAGTTCAAAGTTCAGCTGGGCGTTCAATGAGAATACCTAATGAAACTTAAACTAGGCCAATTTCAGTTGTCACTCACTTTTCTCCAGAGAAGGAGCCAGATAGGAGAGTAAACAGGAAGTGAGGGGAAAGTACCTCTTCGAGGTATCTTGAGATGTTCAGGAAAATGTAAAGTAGGATTGGGGGGATGGTGCTGAGAGCGAGGTCAGTTTGTAGGTTGTCAGTAGAGTGAAAAAAATGCTCCCCAATCTTTCTTTCTGGAAATCACTGTCAGGATTAGAGAGATGCACTATAGAAGCTGCCTCTAAACTTGCTTTTGAATACAAACAAAAGACCCTGGCTCCGAGGACCTGCTACATCATTTCTAATGAAAGGCACAGTGTGGTAGAGTGCAAGACAGATGTCACTGTCATTGTCATGACGTTGACACCACAGCTACCATTTAACATGACAGTTAAAATGTTCTTATCCTTACTCTCTACCATGAACTGTGCTTTAGACACTTTATCTCATTCAATCCTATCAACCCTAAGGGGCAAGAATTATTCTCTCCATTTTACAGATGAGAAAAGCAAGGCTGCAGTAACTTGATCAAGATCACACGACCAGCAAGTGGCTGAGACAGAACTTAACTGCAGTCTGATGCCAGCCCTGTGGTCCTGACTTCGAAGTCCTCAACTTTCACAAAAGAAGTAGTTTGAGTGAAATTTTTTTTTTAAAAAAGGCTTTTCTCAAGAGTGATGACTGCTGTATCTCCAAAGGATCTCCTGAGGCTCTGCTGTACCAATATCTCATGGCCATAAAGCACATCTTGCCTTTTATACATTGGAGCATCCACTGAGGGCCGGGTCGGCTCAGCACTGCGTACAATGGCAGCATAATGACAGATAGGTGATTAGTGGAGGCGTCCAGGAAGAAACCAGGAGTCACCTCACTGTCAAGAGGTGAGGAAAGCCTCAAAAATTCCAGTCAGAACAGATGTCCTCTTAGCTCAGACAAGCAGCTGTCTGTACGGAACATCTTACCTCACCACACTGACAGAAAGTAATAAGCCCAGAATGACAAATTGAGCTTCTAGAATGGCAACAATGCCTTGTAGCACTTCTGCTACAGGTATCGACATTACATGGGTAAATTATAGAAACTATCTTTCTACATTCAAATCCTGAAAGGATTGCTATTTTCTGTGAATTATTCAGTAGTTGGCCCAGATCCCACAGGATTTTGAAGATCTTCACTTGACCTTAGTAAGAAAAGAAAAGCTTTACCTGATGGTGGCATAACCAGGGATAAACTCAACAGTAGGGTTTTTCTCCCTTTTGTTTCACCAAAACATATTTTCTATGTGGCATTTCTCTAAATCTTTAAAAACAGAGATGGTCCTCACACACAGCTGTACCATGTACTCAGAATGGAATACAGAATTGATTTTCCTTTTCCTCTGACTACCTAAATTTCATTTCCCTCATTTCTACTATGTACTAACTTTCAGATTTCTCTTAGACAGCTTTTTCCTCTAATTTCTTTAGGAGTCAGGATGTTGACAGTGAGCTGAATTGAAGTCGTTGATTTCTTTTCCTATAGCAGTGACGTCCCTAAAATCAAGCCCCCCCCCCCCCCTTGCAGAACCACATGCTGTCTGTCAACTCGACTCCCTCTTTCCGCTGAGGACTGGCACCCAGCTGGGAACAATTTCATGTTTTGAAGGTATATTAAGCAGAAGACAGACACCCAGAAAGAAGAAAGGCAGTGTTCCCTGACATCAGCATCAGGGTTAACAGGAACCACTTGCAAATCCTTCCTAACTATGCCTCGGAGAGTCTTGCTGAGGGACAGGAATGCGAGGCGAGCAGAGGCACTGCTTTCTCCTTCAGAAGTGGGGCGCCCAGGGCCTCTCCCTGCCCAGAAAGAACCACAGAGGAAGATTCTTGACTCTCTCCAAGATGACCATTTCTAACCTATTTGTCATCATGTCACAGAGACAAAAAAAAGCCCTCTGCAGATGTTCACCACTGAGTCCCATTGGGGCAGAGAGGGAGCGAGTACCTTCTGGTTCACTTTAGTGGCGGCGACAGTCAGGTTGTGCAGATCCTGGGGGTTGCAATCGGTGTCATTCATGCAGCAGCTCGGGGGGATGCCGTGCTCCAGGAAGTAGGGGCTGGGGCTCCAGTTGGTATAGTTCTGCACGCCACAGCAGCTCAGCTGTTAACAGGGAAAGGAAAAGAATTAAGGGTGGCACATCAAAGGCACTGTGGTCTCCGCACTTAGCGCCTTGCAGCTTTTAAAAGAAAAACATGGGCCCAGGCTCTGCGGCGACAGGCACAGCTTTGATGAGCCAAGATGTGCTGAAACGCCGCTAACAATTCTACTTACTGACCAGCCCGTGTGAACTCAGCGAAGGAAGTGAGTTCTAGATGATATGTCATGTTGGTTTTCTTATGACCTCCACAAAGCCAAAGAGCTGCTCTCTGGCCTGGCTAAGCACCAAAATGAGCTAGCGTGTGACTGGGCACTGCTAAAGAGACTGATATAGAGATCAACTGAATCAAGATGGTCGATGGGGAGCTGAGACAAAAATCTTTTACAAAGCTCTCCCCCAGGATCTGCACTAACAGGTACATAAGTGGTTTTGAGCAGAAAAAGATGCACATGGAGGAAGAGAGCTGGTGTGGGTAAACCACAACCCCCCAGCTACCTGGTCTTATAAATCAAGTTTTATTGGGACACAGACATGCCTATGTGTTACATGTTGTCTGGGGAGGCTTTTGTGCTCCAAAAGCAGAAGTGAGTGGCTGTGATGGGCTGCATGGCCTTCACAGCCTAAAATAATTCCTGCTTGACCCTTTACAGCAAAGATATGCCAACTGCTGACACAGAAGATAGGGAAGCACATGGGGCAAAACATATCATCAGTTGGTGAATTTGGGTAAAAGGTGTTCAGCTCCTTGTACTATCCTTGCAATTTTTCTGGGTAGATTTGAAATCCTACCAAAATAAATAACCAGAAACATAAAAAATAAGAACTTCTCTAAGTGATCCTGATGGGACACCTACTTTCCTCATATCCTATGTAAAGATCACCACTCAGCCTAAGCCATTCACATGCGTGCCAGATCCCCAGTTTCTCTGAGATCTCCCCACCCCATGCCCACTGTAGCCCCCAAGCCCACGAATGCAGCTCAACTGAGTTCTCTGCCCAGCCTCAAGACACCATTTCCAGAAGGCTGGTCTTAGGGAGGCAACTCAAAGTAAGGTGGTTCTACACTGACTGCCTACCTCCTTTCCAAGGCTTAAGATGTTTTTTTAATTTATTTTTTAATTGAAGGATAATTGCTTTACTGATGCTGATGTTGAAGCTCCAATACTTTGGCCACCTGAGGCAAAGAGCTGACTGATTAGAAAAGACCCTGATGCTGGGAAAGATTGAAGGCAGGAGGAGAAGGGGACAAGAGAGGCTGAGATGGTTGCATGGCATCACCGACTCAATGGACATGAGTTTGGGCAGGTTCTGGGAGTTGGTGATGGACAGAGAGGCCTGGCATGCTGCAGTCCATGGGGTTGCAAAGAGTCAGACACAACTGAGTGACTGAACAACAATTGCTTTACAGAATTGTGTTGATTTCTGCCAAACATCAACTTGAATCAGCCATAAGTATACATATGTCCCCTCCCTCTTGAACGTCCCTCCCACCTCCCATCTCACTACACCCTCTAGGTTATTTCAGACCCCCTGTTTGAGTACCCTGAGTCATGCAGCAAATTCCCATTGGTTATCTATTTTACATATGGCAATTTTAAGGGCAAACTAGCTCTGCTCTCCTTGGGATGCTCACATCCTTACAGCTGCAAAGCAAACCAGATAGGAGTGCTCCTTGATACTAATTACCTGGATCACTGGACCCTGAACAAGTATGAATGTCCACTCTTGGAAAGGGAAGTGAGCCAAGAGGTGGGGAGTGGGGATCAACCGCAAACACTGCCAGTCCAGTGTCACCAGCAGCCCACAAGTCCCCCAACCTCACAGGCAGTTGCAAGCCCCACTTCCTTGCTGGAACTTACACTGCGCTGCACGTGGTCCACCGCCCGGCTCCTCTCGTCGTTGCCATTGTAATTCTGCATGGCATCCGTGTAAGTCCTCAGGAAGGTGTCCTTGATCTAGGGAAGACAATGAGGGATGGGGTTCCAGTCTACTGCGGCCCAGGTGGACATAGATTTATACCAACTTACACCCTCAAAATAGCTTCTTCTGAATAAATGTAGGCCAGGAAGGGGATGCCTTTTTTCTGAGATAGAAGAGCTCAGAAAATTCACCAAGAGGTTTATCAGCTCAGGAGTTTAAACAAATTGTTTCCATTACCCCCAATTCAGAGGAACCCTGCCTAGTTAAATGAGCCACTGAAAGTGGTCAGTCAGATTCAGAAAGGGCTCTGATGGTTTTTTAGTTATTTTCTTTGAATTGGTTAATGACTATCCTTCTTTCTATGACTTTTTTCTGCCCTTTCTCAGAAGAATGACAAAGAATAAGCCATTGGCCGGGAAGGGGTTAAGGAGAGGCGGAAAGACTGATGTTTTGACTCAAATCAGACCCCTGGTCTCCCATACAGGAGTGAGGCAAAAGCCGCTTTCACTTACCTGTCTTTACTGAAATAAAAAATAAAGGCTAAAGGACATGGACTTTACTTGTTAATAAATAGTTAACCAAACCCTTTCTCCTCTGTGAACACATTTGACCTTGGGTTAACTTTCATGTTCTGTTTCCCTGGAAACAGGGAAGGCGGAGCATCAGACTGTGTTACCAAGCAACCCTGCTTATGGTAAAAAAAAAAAACTGCCCCCTGATTGGTGAAATGACTCAGGCCTGGAGGAGAGCAAATGACAATTATTACCTGGCAGGAAGTTTAGGGCTAAACATGGAGACTCTTCTAGCAAGGCATGTTCCTTGCTGAAATACTGGACACTATGCCCATGGGACAGTTACAAGAGATTAAAAAAAAAAAAAAAAAAAACTCCACAGGGAGTTCCTAAGTCAAGGCGGTCGCCACATCCAGTTGTGTCCTCTTGTTTTACTGCATGTGCGTTGTCTCTGAGGCATGGGCATGTCTACACAGGCTTGAGCCTGGACCATTTTGAGGACTCCTGATGAAGAAACAACCCACTGCTGCCCTGCCTGCACACTGTATTTCCTTTACTATACCCTTCTCAGTCAACACCGCCAGGTTGTGACCTATTCTCATCATATGCGTTTGCCTATGTGTTCATCATGTGTATTTCACATTCATCATATGTGTTTGCCAAACTGAAGACCACTACTGGTGACCAAAGAGTGGTGTTGCAACCCCCAGCCACCCCTTCCCACTGTATTTTTTTTTTCAGTGAAAAGAGTTTAGGCAGCTGAGCAGGTTCAGGTCCTACATATCAGGAACCATGAGGGGTAAACCCCTACATGGAACCCAGTCCCAACAGCACATGGGAGGGAGCTGGGCCTGGGGTTCACACAGGTACTGGGGGCACCTCTTGGGCTGTCAAGGCTGGAATTCAGATAAATGAATTCAAGGCTGAATTCAGCTAAAACCTGAATTCATCAGGTTTTACCTCAGCTGAGAATAAGAATGGGGGGTCAAACTTTGAATGCAGCACCCACATGAAACAGTTCTAGAAGTCCGCCTTGGCATCTGAGAGGCCATGTCTGGTAAAGGCGAAAGCAGGGCAGTAGGGGAAAGGCATGGGCAGTGCCTAAGGCAGGCTCACCAGACTCGGCCAAGCACAAAGGCAGGGCCTGCGAGCAGCTGATGCCAGAATTCAGGAGCCCCAGAAACATGCCACCTCACTGTCTTTCTCACCTCCCTCTTGCTATTTCTTTCCATCCTAACACAGGTATAGCTGCTTCTATCTATACTGTTATCTATAGCAGGGGTCCCCAACCTCTGGGCTGTGGACCGGTACCTCCTGTCAGATCAGTGGCAGCATGAGATGAGAAATAAAGTGCACAATAAATGTCATGTGCTTGAATCATCCTGAAACCATCCCCCTAACATCAGTCCACGGAAGAATTGTCTTCCACAAAATCGGTCCTTGGTGCCAAAAATGTTGGGGACAGCTGGTTTAGAAGGGACAATAATGAATTTGGGGAGGGGGGTTAGAACCAGAATTTCTTGTAGCATATACACTTTCTGACCTCTCATCAGTATATACACCTGAAAAGTGATACTGCAGTGGCTACAGATCGTATGAGGACATCCCGTCTCTGCATTAGCATCTCTACATTGTCTAGAGCAGCCTCAGTGATGGTACATGGAAAGATGGCCACACGTGACATAGGACAGCTGGCAGTATCCTTGAAACGGGCAGTTATGATCACCAAACAGGATTTAAAATGATTTTCCACCAGCTGCAGAAATCTCAAATTTTACATGTAAATGGAAAACAAAGTGCAGCTGTAGGGGCTTTCAATCATGACTGTCTTCTCTCCTTTTCCCCATACCACCAAGCAAAGCCACAGGGCTCCTCACCACTGGGGTGTAGACTTTACCCCAGTGGGCAGGGGGTGCCGTGCAGGGACTCTGGGGAGCAGACAGGAGAGCACAGGCTGCTTTGGGGAAATGGAGCACTTTGTCTTTGGCAAACAACTCATCTGGTTTGCCTTTGCCCTCTGAGAAATCCTGATATACAGACACACATTCATGCCTCACTGCAGCAGCTTTTAAGGTATTAAACCTAAATGGAAGGTCACTGTTTTAAAACAAGCCAGAGAATCCTTTTATGTCACAGCTAAATAAAGAAACAGTGAGGGTCAACAAGTAAGATTTCAGATTTGGTGAAATTCCTGCATGTAGAATTTTCTGGGTGTTTCAGCTCACAGTAGGTGGCATTTGGAAACTAGCAAATATCACTGGAGATGTCAGCTAGCCTCTCTGTACCCTTTACACATTCCAAGAGGTTTCAAAAGTCTCCCCCCAGAGAGAACTGAGTTCTCCACTTGGTGTATACTCACCTCATGACGAAACACGAACCCTGAAATGCCAGCCACGAGCTCAGCCAGAAACACCAGAGACAGAAACATGGCATACTGCAAGGCAAGTGGACATGGACACCGTCAGATATGGTGGGAGGGAGGAGACTGCCTCCTTGGACTAAGTTCCTTCTTGTCAGAGAGAATTAGACAAGTTATTCTATTCCCTAGGTGGAAAAGTGGGAAAATCCCCTTCTCCAGATGTCCCCACATGACCCTCCATGTTAGCTTGCATCTATTCAATACATATAAGCATTTGGGGGCACATGGGCATCCAGGGACCAACATCAGGCCTCTCAGGTTGGCTCCACCAGGAGAAATCTGGAAGGGCTTTTTACAACTAAGTATCCATTACTGTGACTCAGATAGCAAAGAATCCACCTGCAATGCAGGAGACTTGGGTTCAATCCCTGGGTAAGGAAGATCCCCCAGAGAAGGAAATGGCAACCCACTCCAGTATTCTTGCCTGGAGAATTCCATGGACAGAGGAGCCTGGTGGGCTACAGTCAATGGGGTCATAAAGAGTCAGACATGACTGAGCGATGAACACTTTCACTTTTCTCATCCTCTGTTCTTCATGTTAGGCTCCTCAAGGTAGAGAGTGCTGGGGGAGGGGGGCATGAGCCCTTTATACCACATTCTTCATCAAGGTCACTTGGAGTCTGCAAGTTGAGAACACTCCCACCACCTGCCCATTGCTGGCAGCGCCTTCAGGTTTTAAACTGTTTCGATTGCTAGAAAGCCTTCTTCCCCTTGGCCACAGTGGGCCTCCTTGTAACTTCCACTGGTTGGAGTCAGATCTGCCTTCAGGAGACACCAGAAGCAGCCCAACTTCTCTTCTATGCTACAGCCCTTTGTGTGAGAACCCAGTCACGAAGGGACCCAGCTGCTTCACTCCCTTCGGGCATCCCCTACCATTTCCTTAAGCACATCTCCTACCAAGTGGCTTCAAACCCCCTTCCTTTGTCAGAGCGGCTGGAATATGCACAGGCGACATGATATCCTTCCTCTCTCTGCCCTGAATGCAGCCCCTGCAGTGATGGGCCTCTTACCTCTGTGTTCTGCGGACTCCATAGCCTTTTGAAAAGCAAATCGGCTACGCTACTGACAAATAATGTTTGCAAGCATCGAAAACCCTCACTGCTTCTTATACATTTCATGCTTCTTGTACTTTCCAAGGCGATTGTGTGTATGTGTGTGTGTATGTGTGTGCATGCATGTGAGCATGCGTGCCCAAGTTCAGGGATATTACACGGTACTTACAAGACATTAAAGCTTTCCATTTTTGTGACTTTGAAAAGCAGATAAAAGGAAAGAGAATTGATTCCTTTCCTACGAGGCATATGTCTTACAATCTGCTTCTTCTCATCCTGAAATGAAATACACCAGTCCCAAATGTTGCGAATGGTCCTTGGTCCCTGGAATTTGGGTACCCTGCACATGGCCATATTGCTTACTTGTAAAGTACACATCTGTGCACAGGATCATAAATTATTTTTCTCTGCTAGGGGCATCTATATTCAAAGGAGGAAATACAGCCTTAAAATGCCAGTTAGTCTCTCTGCACGTTGAAAGCACAGGCACTACCAAAAACACAGTAATGAAATGAAGGCTCCATGTATACAACCTCCTCTCTCAACTTGGTACAGTGCACAATTAGAAACACCCTTTACTCTAGGGAGAGTCTCACCCCAGGCCTAGACTCCACGAGACAGTACCGTGAGAGAGTAATTGTTAGGAGGCAGGTGGGAAGAACAACTTTTGACTCTGGTCAGAAATCCTCCTGGATTGGAGTCCTGGCCATGTTGTGGAGTAACTGTTAGGCAATAGGCCACTGCTCTGAGCCTCCATAAAGTGAAAACAGTGATTTTTAGTTGTTTTGCAATTAATGAGGTTAAATGAGGACTGTAACATTCTAGAGAGACAGTTAATCAAGTGACTTCTGCTCTGCTCAGCTAGATCAGCAGTTTCGCATCCCTGGGAGCTTCTCTGCTTCTGCAAGCTTCCAGAGAAGAGCTGTTGCTCCTTCAAAAGGTCTACTGGGGACAGCCTGCATTACATTCAGGTGGTAGGGTTCAGGTTTTCTCCAAATGAAAAATACTGCAGTAGAAACAGTCCTGGCTTTGGAAAGAAGCTTTTCTGGGTTCCGAACCCAGGTCTGTGCACATTAGTTGTGTGAACCTGGACAACGTTCACACACACCTCCAAGTCTTTACCACGTAATATGAAAATACAACCTGCACTTCACAGTGGTGGTGAGGAATAAATAAAATGTAGTACGTCCACAGGACAACACAGCGGGGAACTGGAATCAAGACCAATCCCCACCCCCAAACTTCTCTACTCCCCAAAAGGCTTGCTTGTCAGTAAGCTCACAAGTGTTAGGAGAAAATGGAAGCGTGCTGTGAAACCACCTTCAGAAGAGGCCAGAGTGCAACTGTTCCATTGTTGCATGCCCTGTTCTGCTTCAGTCATAGTCTTTAAGCTGGAAGAAACCTTGGTGATTTAGTCCTATAGTGTTCTTTCATAAATGGGGACAGAGGCCCAAAGAGGTTACATCCTTGCTGTCAAGACTTAAGCCAGTTAGTGTCAGGGCCTGTCAGGGTCTCCAGGTCTCTTCCCTTCTTGTCTGGACAGGTGGAATTGCAGAGGTCTCTCTTTTCTGTGCCTCTGAAGTTAATTCTCCCCTTGCTAATCACTGTACCCAGGAAGAGGGTCTCAGCCCTGGCTGTGCAATAGGGCCCCCTGGAGAACTTTCAGAAAATATGTGGCCAGACCCTCACCACCAGAGATTCTGATTCCACTGGCTGGGGGTGGGTCCCTAGCAGAGGTGTTTTTAAAAAGCTGCCCAGGTGACTTAGATATGGATCAAAGTTGAAGACTACCAACCCTAGACCAAAGGAAACACTAGTGCCTGTAAGAACTGAAGGTTGACTTGGGGTGCTAGTGGAGGTGACAGCAGCAGAAGTGCCTCACTACGGCTTTTCCACCAACCTGGAGGATCAGTGGTGGCCAGGTATCAGCTTCTTGCATGGTCTGCAGGGCAGAAAGTGGCCAAATCAAGCACAGCCTCCATGAGGCTGTCAACAAAGAGACCAGGAAGATGGGTCCTTTGGAGTGAATCATCTTCACACCATATCTGTCACTAGATGGTATTAAGGGTTACTACAATCTAGGGCTAAACAAGAAAGGACAGGCAACATAGCACTCATGGAATCTCCACTCTCCCTTTTCAGAGAACAAGAAGTCTGAGAGAAATCCCTTTAAATAAAGTTGTCTTTTGAGGAGAGCCTCTTGCGGCCTTTTATCTATGAAAAGTATTGAAAGTGTTAGTCACTCAGTTGTGTCCAACTCTGCAATCCCATGGACTGCAGCCCACCAGGCTCCTCTGTCCATGGGATTTTCCAGGCAAGAATGGGTTGGCATTCTTGTGGGTTGCCATGCCCTCCTCCAGGGGCTCTTCCCAACCCAGGGACTGAACCTGGGTCTCCTACATCGCAGGCAGACTCTTCACCATTGAAGCCACCAGGGAAGTCACTTTTATCTATGAAAACCTTCCATATTAACAGGCAAGAGAGTAGAGAATTAGGCAACTGGTCTACCAAAAAGTTGAGACTTGCAGTAACAGTTTTTCAACAGCCTGCCTTACTCTTTGGGAAACATCACTGCTGTGTTTGTCCTATTACCACATCCTGGTAGCCAATATTTGGTCCCACATCAACCCTCTATTGAGTGGGGAAGCTCTGGCTTAGTTCAGCTCCCACCACATGGAGCCAGGGGACGCAGATGTAGAGGAGAGCATGCCCGTGCATCCGAGCGCGGCCAAGCTCAAGGAGGCAGAAAAGTATTTCTCCACTGGGAACTTGGGCATGAAAGGCTGCTTATGTTCAAGGTGCTGCCTCACCCACCAAGGCTGCACATCACATGCTTTGGGAGATTTCTAAGACTGAATTCAAAACTAGAACAGGCCATCTTGCTATAAATGGCTATAAATGGCTATAAATGGCTTATTGGAACTGCTGGCCACTGCTTTGTCATCACCTATCTCGGGGGACCAGGACTGGATTTTTTGTGCCAGGCTGTGTCTGGGCTTGTCTATCCCTCTAGGGGGCTAAAGGGTAGGTTAGGTAAGAGTCTGGACTAAAATTAGAGTCAATGAATATCAAGGTCTTGTCTGTGGCTTCAAGAAGGGCCACTTCGCTCTCACGTGATTTGCATTTTTACAAAACAGAACCCGAAAGCAGTATTCCGTTGTGACCTACTCACCAGTTTCAGCATCCATGGGCTACCACGGCATGTGGCAAAGCACCCAAACAGGCCAAACACGACGATGGTGGTGCCAGTGCCGATGAGCACATAGGGAGCATTTGTGGAGTTCTCGGCGATAAGGGAGATGTAGGTGCCCAGAGTAAGTTTGCCCCAGACTCCAACGGCCAGCAGGATCACTCCAGTGATCTGAAAAGGGCAGGAGGGAGAAGGGACGGTAAGACTGCTGCTGAGAGACATGACAATCGACACCGAGCAACGTGGCTAGAATCTGCAGACTCCAGTTTCCGGGAACAAGCAGACACTTGTTGTAGGAGTCCCTGAAACACTGGGAAAGGCCAGAGGCCATGAGCCAAAGCCATCATACAGGAAAGACACTCTGATTGTGGACAGTTAGATCTGCCTCTTACACAATCCCATAGGCAGGTACCACGTTAACTGGAAGTCAAGCCAACATTCAGTTTCAGTTCAGTTCACTCAGTCGTGTCCAACTCTTTGCAACCCCATGAATCGCAGCACGCCAGGTTTCCCTGTCCATTACCAACTCCTGGAGTTTACTCAAACTCATGTCCATCAAGTCGATGATGCCATGCAGCTATCTCATCCTCTGTCGTCCCCTTCTCTTCCTGCCCCCAATCCCTCCCAGCATCAGGGTCTTTTCCAATGAGTCAACTCTTCGCATGAGGTGGCCAAAGTACTGGAGTTTCAGCTTCAGCATCAGTCCTTCCAATGAATACCCAGGACTGATCTCCTTTAGGATGGACTGGTTGGATCTCCAAGCCAACATCAAAGAACTTAAAAAAAAAAAAAAGCTGCTTAACACATTATTGGACTTCCCTGGTAATTTAATGGTAAAGAAGCCTCTTGCCAATGCAGGTGGTGTGGGTTTGATCCCTGGGTTGGGAAGATCCCCTGGAGGAGGAAATGGCAACCCACTCCAGTATTCTTGCCTGGGAAATCCTATGAACAGAGGAGCCTGGCGGACTACAGTCCATAGGGTTGCAAAGAATTGGACACAACTGAGCGACTGAAAAACAACACCACCACATTATTGATGCCACAGGCATTACCTTCTGTAAATATCTCTGGGTCAGGTCAATGATGTGTTTAAAAGTACATCCTAATATAGGTCTGAGCACCTTCCCAGGTCTGATCTGAGAGCTGCTGCCCAATACATAGCTGGGCATAGCCGCAGTAAGAACATCAGCTGACCTCTTCAATGGCACATGTGTTTATGGAATATTTTAAGGATATCCTGTATGATGTTTTCGAGAACAAGGTGACCTTCACTGACTATCATGACAAAAATCTCTACAGAAGCAAAATCCTGAAAGTATTTTTGAATCCCTATTGATGTGCTGCCTTCTTTGTGATATTTCATTCACTATAAAACGTTGGAAGAATCTGAATAGTTCCTGGAGTTAGCTATAATATGATTTGTCAAATTGCTCTGATTGGCCCAAAGGAAATCCCCACAGTGTACTAAACCACAGAACCGTCCATCAGTCAGGCTCTTACTTACTTCAGGGCATAGACTTGGGGCTGTGCATCATGTCTGACTCTCCAACCCCTGCAGGCCCCACACCATGGCAGCCTTAGCTACTGAAGCCAGCTGCTGACTTTGTGTCTCCAGCTTCCCAGTCTGTCTCTCCCTCAGTTTACCAACAACTGAGCAGCTCATTTGAACTGACATCCCTCCAACTGCCACCACTTCTGACATCTTATAAGGCTTGAAAAGAGGCCTGAGTATCCAAGGTAGCCCTTCTGCACCTTCTCCCACCCTAGCCCCTGATGACCCACAAGTGCTCCCCAGGAGATGCGGGTTCCATCTCTGGGTTGGGACTGAAGGAGGGCACAGCAACATACAGATTCTTCACTTTACTAAATCTATTACCACTTGCCAAGTGAGAAGGCAAATAATAAAAAGAATGAACTAATAGATGGAAGTAGAGATGATCATATGGAGTGAAGTAAGTCAGATAAGAGAAATCTGCCTGCAATGTGGGAGACCTGGGTTCGATCCCTGGGTCAGGAAGATCCCCTGGGGAAGGAAATGGCAACCCACTCCAGTATTCTTGCCTGGAGAATCCCATGGACAGAGGAGTCTGGTGGGCTACTGTCCATGGGGTCACAAAGAGTCAGACATGACTGAAAAGACTTAGCAGGCAAGCAAGCACAGATAGGTAGATAGATAGACAAACAGATAAATATAGAGTGAGGAGGCAAGATGAGAAACTGAAGAAAATCTGTATGAAATAAATCAATACCAGCCTCTCCAAGGTTTCCCCTGTCAATTAACATACCGCTCCTTAATGTCTGTGAGTGAACACAGGCTACACAAGGAATCAAATGCCTGGACCAGTGGATCTCCGGGACTTTCTCTCTTGACACTTCCTTCTGCAGTTTGGAGCCATCAAGCTCCACCATCAAATTGTTTCCTTATGCAGGAAAAAGAACAGACCCTCCACCTTTCCCCATATCAGCTGACAGTGGGCTCCAGCAGTTTGGGGAACGGGATCAGTGGAAACAACAGGAGCTTGTTGAATCTCCCCTACCCCTACTCTGGAGAACCATCACTGTGAAAGACAGAAATAAAATCTTTAAAGTAGAAAAAGGTCAAGAAATTTGTGCTACTTTTATAAGGTGAAGGAATGTGATGCAATTTTGAGTAGAAAGTGTTTAACACTAATATTTGGGAGACAGTGGCCCAATGGAGGTCTACCACCTTTGAAAAGTCAAAAGAGGGATGGCCTTTATGAGTTAGGAAAACCAAGAACACATTTGTTGTCAAGAGTTCCAAGTCCTCTACTGACACCTGGTGGTTGCTAAAGAAAGTACCTCCCTTGAACACCTTTTCTGCCACTCTAATCCAAAGGGAAACAGAATGCTTTTCATCCACTAGTATCAAAATGGAAAATTTAACCCTACTCCTTAGGGGTAACAATTCAGTGAACAGTAGGTAGTAAGGACAGTGCCATCTTTTATTACTCAATGCTTAGCACAGTGCCAGGCACAGAACAAATGCTTAATATTCATTGACAAACACATTTCATTTTTCTGGGTCTTTCTTACACCTCATTTTATAATAAAGAGTCTTTCACATGCCAAACAGTTACAAAACTTTTCCATCAAGTAAATACTGAGAGGTAACTTAAAATGAAACTAAAGAGAATCTTTCTCCCCTACTTCCCTCTTTGGCAATAACTGCCTAAAGATGTAAATATTAATATTATAATGTAAGTGTAATGAACAAAACTAAAAATCCCATTAAACTAGGCACTCTTTAGACTGAATGTGTCTCATCCAGACACCTGTGATTTCATATGACTGCCCCCAAAGATTTAGTTACCCTTTATACGTACACTGAGTAGCTGTATTCTATATACTGTTATTGCCAGTTATTATTGGAACATGATGGCTTTAATGCAACTGTATACTACTCACCAAGTATAAGAGTTTGATATTATCTTTTACTTCTGTGGCCAGTGATTTCATGAAGTTCACTTAATATCCTAACAAAGATTATATGCAGTATGTCAAAGTTAACACAAATCCCGATTTTAAGGCAAACAGTATTAACATTTTTATTCCTTTTCTTTCAAAAAATAATTTCTGCAAATGCAGTCATTGCTTTGAGTATAAAATGTCTCCTCATATAATATCAACTTGTTAGAATGTTCATATAATGTAAAATATAAAATATTCCTCTTTTAAATTTTTTTGCAAAAGGACTATTTTTGCAGACCTCCAAGGGTACCTCTTAAAGACTGCCACTGGGCAGAAACAAGAAGAAAAGAATAAGCAGACAAGGGGGGAAAGGGGTTAGGTTGAAATGGACCCGGATAGTGAGTAAAACTGTATTTACTAGAAATAGTGGTGGTGGACTTGGGATGAGCCTTGGAAGAAAATTGCCAGGTAGTTGAAGGGAAAAAAAACACAAGCAAAGTTTAAAGAGGCAATGTGCATGTGAGTGTGTGTGTGTGTGTGTGTGTGTGTGTGTGTGTGTGTTCAGTCATGTCTGACTTTTTGTGGCCCCTTGGACTGTAGCCTGTTAGGTGACTCTGTCCGTGGGATTTCCCAGGCAAGAATACTGGAATGGGCTGCCATTTCCTTCCTCATGGAATCTTTGATCCAGGGATCGAACCTGTGTCTCCTGCATTGGCAGGTGGATTCTTTACCACCGCACCACCTGGGAAGCCCCATAAAACACAACAAACGAGCACTTACTCACATCTTTCCTACTATAATAATGCTTCTTAGCAAGAAAAAGAAGCATACTACAGGATTTTCTTTCTTTCTTTTTTTTGACCACACCACAGGGCATGTGGGATCTTAGTTCCCCGACCAAGGATCAAACCTGCGCCCTCTGCATTGGAAGTGTGGCATCTTAACCACTGCACCACCAGGGAAGTCCCAGGATTTTCTTTCCTTGGATTCTGCCAACACACACAGCAACACTCACCCCTACATGTGCCTTGATAAGCACCCACAGAGTGCAAAGTAAAGAACAGGTTCTCTTGACCTCTCTCTTATGCACTGGGCTGCAGTGAATAAGTGGCTTCAAAGCTCACCAATGCAATGTTGAGTCTCAGCTCTTAAGAGACCTTAAATTCTGAAATCAAGCAGCATGTCACTGACTTGGCTTTCTCATGGAAGTTTTGCTTCCTTCTCAGAAGAATCAATTTGCAAGCAGCCAGTAGCGCGGCCAAGGAGGGGACAGACTAGAGCCGAAACCATGCTGAATGGCCTGGTGAAGGCCCCGCCACCTTCCATGCTTCTACATCGACCACAAACAACGAGGGCAGGCCTGGTGCCCACCAGCAGCAGCCAGGCTGAATCTTGGTCTTTTTTTTTAACTCCCAGCATCTCATGGTGGCTCAATATTTCCTGCATGCCTGCAACACAGCTCAAAATGTATGGGGAGCAGAACACCTCCTGCTACTACTAATTTAGGCTTGGTGAGGAGACTGAGAAAACTGTAATGGTAGCATCAGAGAAGGTAGATCAGAGTTAGAAAAGGTTTGGTGTGATGATTCACATTACTTGAAAATTATACCGAAAGAAAACCATAGATGGGTTTGCCACTGTACCAAGGGGTGTCTGAAATGCTCTGGAAGAGATTTCCTGAGGTTTATGTTCATCTTGAAGTGGATACAGAGGGAGAACAGGTAGCAGGGAGGAATGAGCCCCCTTGCTCCTGACAGGTCAGCACTGCGAACACTGGGAAGTTTCCTCACAGCATCCTCATCCTCAAAGAGCAGACAGGGACATAGCAGTGCCGTCCATTTCACACACCCAGAGGCATTTTTTTCTTTAATTGTTCTATTTTTAAGATTTGTATTGGGGCATAGTTGATTTACAATATTGTGTTAATTTCAGGTGTACGGCAAAGTGAGTCTCTTATACATAAATCTACTCTTTTCTTTAAGCTTCTTTTCCTATATAGGTCTTTACAGAGTATTGAGTAGAGTTCTCTGTGCTATACGGTAGGTCCTTATTGTCTATTTTATATATAGGATTGTGTATATGTCAATCTCTATTTATATGCCCACATGTATATGATCTCCCATTTTATCTCTCCTCTACCCCTTACCCCCAAAGAACTATAAGTTTATTTTCTGCATCTGTAACTCTATTTCTGTTTTTTTTGATAAGTTCATTTGTATTCTTTTATTAGATTCCACATGTAAGTGATATCATATATTTGTCTTCCTCTGTCTGACTTACTTCACTCAGTATGACAATCTCTAGGTCCATCCATGTTGCTGCAAATGGCATTATTTTGTTCTTTTTATGGCTGAGTAGTACTCCATTGTATATATACACCACATCTTCTTCATCAAGAGGCATTTTCTTGAGCCTACTCCCTTTCTGCATGCAGACCACAGACCTCCTGATTAAACTGTAGCTACTCCTCTTGTGCCCATGAAAGGCTGTGCCAGGTTTGGGTTTGACAGAGCAAAGCCCACATATTTTCTTTTTCTTTAACTATAAAATATACTAAATAGGAGTTTGTGGCATCATTAGGATAATGTGAAGACGATCATGTAGAAGGTGGGGCTCATGAGCCATGTATTATGAAATTAAGGGGGAAAAGATAACCGAAAATTGAACTATAGAAGCACAAGCTATCTAGAAGATGCACCCTTCCCTAAGAAGCTATATGGGATAGAAAACACAGGATCTGCAACTAACAGAAATGAACAGGCAGAAGAAACTGTGGGCAGAAAGCTCAGCCATTTTAAGTGAAAGCCACAATTCAATTATCCCAGAGGTTTATAGGTTAATTCACTCTACACGACACCCAGATATGGGGACATGTTCTTCCCCCATTCCAGATGATTCTGTAACTCAGGAAAAAATGCCTGACACAGAAACTCCATACACATCATCAATAATGAAAACCCAGGTCCTTGGAAGTTAGAGTTTAAAAGGAAAAGTATCCAACCAACCCTGCTTTCAGTTCATTCTTACGTCTGTGTGTGTGATGAGAGGATGGCGGGGGAGAGCAAGTCTTTGCAGTTTGCTGACCTGATTTCAGAGAGATGGATAAAGCAATCAGAAAGAGAAGCCAGCAGCTTCCACCCATGAGCTGATGGAAGTTTACTTCTTAAGTGTGAAGAAGTAACAGTGCGAAGCTGTCATATTTACAACTTACGCTATTATTATGAGTTATTTGTGTAAATGTTTAATATGTTCAAATAGCCTAAGGACCAGGATTTATTGGGGTTTTTCAGTGGGCTTGAGGACTCACATCAGATGAGCAGCAGAAAGAGATTCAACATATTTAAAAGGCAGGTGGAAAAAAAAATAAATAAAATAAAAGGCAGGTGAATGCAAGAGCTCTAGACTTGGGGTTACAATACTAGCACTTCAGATGCAGTTTTGTCACTAATAAGCTCTGTGACTTTGGGCAGACTGCCTAACCTTTCTGGGCCTCAGTTCCCCCTTTAGTAAGATCAGGAGGTGGGAAAACCTGATTTCCAGGGCTTCCTCCAGCAACTACGCTCTGATACAAGTCCGAATTTCAAACCTGACATGCCTATTCTCTCTGAAATGCATTTTCACATGTGCCACTGGGCAAATAAGCACCAGGAAGTTTATTAGTTCCTCCCTGTGACTGTGAGCTGTGGGGACAGGAAGGTCAACTCATTTCTGGATTCAAGGCCAGTCGACTGTTCTGCCAGCTTTCCAAGGTGACAAGTGCTTGCTGGGAAAGAGAAAGAGGGTCATGCACTGTAGTTATACCCAGACATCCAAGAATGCGTAAGGCCACCAGCTTATCAACAAGCTTTACTTTTTAATACGAAGATGACACTGTCATCTTAAGAGCAATAAGACACATGCATTGTGCTATTTCGGAGCCTGGTGGGCTATAGTCCACGAGGTCACATGGACTTAGTGACTAAACAACAATTTCTTCCTAGGCAAGTATGTTAGCCAATTCAACCCTTCTGATCTGTCACTTTTATGTTTATATGTGAATGGATGAATGTGTATATGTACAGAAGAGGACACACATTCCATGGCAGGGAGGTTAGTGGTATCATTAAAAAGATTTAGGGAAGTTGTGAAGGGGAAGATAAGATAATTGAGATGCTCTTAAATGCTGACTTGTTAAGACTGAGTTTGCAAATCAACAGGAAACCCGAAGACCATATGGTCCAGGTCCTGTTTTCTGTGGTGTTTGAGGTGACCAAAAGCCATGTGGGTAACAGGTTCAGAAGGCAGTTGTGGATGTGGGACTGGAGTTCGGGAGGGAGTCTGAGATGTAGGTGAGGGCTGAGGCTAGAAGTGACAGTGAGGGAGGGGTATATCTCAGGAAGTGGAAGCAGACCACACTGGTCAATAGCTTTTACCAGGGGCCGGTGTGGTTGGGCTTTGTGCTCAGCCCAGGGGAGTCCAGCCGGGGACTGGTTCATGCAGGTGGCTGGCTGGAGACTGAACTATCTCTCTATGTCCTAGAGGCCCAGAAAGTGGTGGAAATGGATCAATAAGGTCACAGTGATTTCTGAATTAAAAACTGGGTCTGAACACATTAGAGACACCCGAAATAGGCCTATTACAGAAAATCAGGGCTCTGCCACTGCTCAAATCATAATCAAGACCACTTTATCAAAATACAGCCTTTTACTAGCTGAAAAACTCACCCCCTTTGAATTCAGCCCAAGCAGTTCCACCTGATACTTACTTCCATTATTCAACAAAGAGTCATGGGAAATTTGCAAACATGTTATTAGGGACTCTGTATATCCCATTAGGAAATGAGAAAGAATGGGCAGCCCTGAATTGGTTTCACATTTCCTGGATATTATTCTAAAAGATTCTGGACTTTAGGTCTCCACCCTCTTAAACAAATCTCTTAAGGAAGGCCCCAGAATGATAAAAAAAAAAAAAAAACCCTCCATGTTTATCAGCACATTGAGAAACATTCCATTATATCAGGCAGCTTTTTCTGAGCCTCTGGGCGTGGCTTTTTATTGGTAAGTATTACTGTTCCTGTAAATGTTTAAAACAAACAAGTTTTTTATTTACACTAATAGGAAGCATCTCACTCTGACTTCCAGTCGCCAGGAGCATGTAAAAAGAAGTGAGCAAACCAGAGATTAAGACTGTCTGGATGTAGTTCGCACCTCTGGTTTCGCCAGTGACTCAGATATTTAAATAGATGGCACATAGGTGAATGCCTGTTAAGAATGGGGGCCAGTACTTACAAGGAGATTTATGTGCTTAGAAATCAGGACCAGCTGCAGTGGCTAAAGTGACAGAAGCTCAATGTTGGGGGGGACTCCCTTTATGCCAGGCCTCCTCCATGGAACCCCCAAGTTGATCTCACTCATATTTAAAATCTGCTGGGCCAGTTCACACACAGAAAGGCGAGAGAGTGGCAGGAGTCCCAAACCTTAGCCTCCTTAGCAAGGGCCAACCAACCAAAGGAAAAGCTGTGGGCAGACACCACGTCCCTTACTTCCATTCCTCAGGTGATCTAGGACTGGATCAGTGCTCTGAAAATAGGGATCAAATTCCACGCTAATAAGAAAAGATATGTTAAAAGAAGTTCACGTAGGGTTAACCGTATAAACAAGAGCTACAAGTCTATTATTGACGTGTGTTGACAGACAGTTGGTGCTGACCACGCATTTATCTTGTTGTATTGTATTGCCCTGTATTGCCTTGTATCTTGTTGTATTGCCCTGTATTGTTAACTGTGTGTCCATCAAGATTCGAAGGGTCTTATGGGAGGAAATAAGGTCCTTTACCTCCTTTGTCTCCACCAAAGCCTCACCCACATCCTGCGCCTGATTTTCCTGGACAACAGGTCAATCAGACATTCTGTCCCAAGGCCTTGGGAGTCACCGCATGGGAACGAAGCTGACTAAACTAGTCCTAACAATGATTCCTTAAACACAACCCAGAATGCCAATCTGTGACCGAAGAGCACACGTCTCTCTCAGGACTGTGTTGTTGAGCAGATTTAGCTTTGTGGGAGTTCCTTTTGTTTTTTTTCAAAAGCGAAAACATTCTTTGCATAATTTCTATATGGGATCATCATCTTTCAAACATCTACACCTATCCATGTGCCTTATGATGTTGCTGCTGCTAAGTCACTTCAGTCGTGTCCGACTCTGTGCGACTCCGATGACAGCAGCCCACCAGGCTCCGCCGTCCCTGGGATTCTCCAGGCAAGAACACTGGACCACGTGGGTTGCCATTTCCTTCTCCAATGCATGAAAGTGAAAAGTGAAGTCGCTCAGTCGTGTCTGACTCTTAGTGACCCCATGGACTACAGCCTACAAGGCTCCTCCATCCATGGGATTTGCCAGGCAAGAGTACTGGAGTGGGGTGCCATTGCCTTCTCCGCATGTGCATTATACATACAGGTAAAAAGGAAACAGAAGAAGCTGGAAGTCGGTTGGTGAAGAAATCCTGAAAGCCTGTGCTCTATCTGGCTATGTATTGATAGGGGTGGAGGGGGTGGGGTGTTAGAGGGAACTCATGCCTCTTTGCAGTTGAAATTGGATAAGACATCATGCCAGAGGACCTAGTATTAAATGAGTAAAAACATCATCTGTGGGAGAAATGTGCATGTGGTATTCAATAACAAGATTTTTACATCAACGATGAGATGGTGGTATTCTTTTAGTGGTCCTAACTTCCTCCTGAGATGATATATGGGGGAAGAAAAAACCCACTCCTATTAGTGATTTAAGTAACTTTCAACATCAAATATCTACACTGCACACACCAAATAAGACACACAGAGAGGGGACTTCCCTTGGTGGTCCAGTGACTAAGACTCCACACTCCCAACACAGGGGGCTGGGGTTCAATCCCTGGCCAGGTAACTAAATGCTGTATGCTGCAACCAAGACTTCACATGCCACAACGAAGACACAGGCAACCAAATAAATAAATATTTTTTTTTTAAAAAGACACACAGGAAAACTTCAGAAGTGGAGCAGAGTATTGTGGGGGAGGGGGATTAACCTCAGTCATCTCAGAAAAGTACAAAGAAGACACTTTGCCATCTCCAGCAGTATGACTTAGGCTAAGCCACCATCTCTGCTGTCTCTCCTTGCCTCCAGCTTTGCCCCCATGCTCTCTTTTCAACCCAGTCGGGGTGATCTGTTCAAACCGAAGTCCTTTACTCAAAACTCGTCCCCTTCCAATTAAAAATAATTTTTTTAAAAAATTCAATAACAAAAAAATTCTTCCAGACATTCCAGGTTTCAGAACCAAAGCCCATGTTCTCAGCCTTACCTGCAAGGCCCTACTTGACCTGCACCCCTTGATACTCCTCTGACAGGACCGCCACTGGCTTCCCCATGCTTACCACACTTCAGCTCCACAGGTCTCTTTGCGGCCCCCACCACTCCTGACCTGGTTCCTGCCTCTGAAACTTTGAACTTGCTCTTCCCTCTGCCTGGACTTCCAAGATCTCTCATTCAAGTCTCTGCTCCTCGTAGGCCCTTCCCTGATGACTCTTAAAGCGAGAACCCTGGCATTCCAGCATTCCTCACTTCCTCCTTTCCCGGCTTTATTTTTCTCCACTGTACTTATCTCCTTTGAACACTGATTAATTTACTCTCTTTTTTTTTTTTTTTTTTTTTGGTCACACCGCATGGCATGTGGGATCTTAGTTCCCCAACCAGGAATCAAACCCACACCCCCTGCAGTGGAAGCATGGAGTCTTAACCACTGGACCTCCAGGGAAGTCCCTTAATTTACTTTCTTAGTCTGTCTCCCCAAAACGAATGCAAGCTCCGTGAGCACTGGGAATTGGGCCCTGTTTCATTCATGTAGCCCCAGAGCCAAAACAAATGCCTGCTCATAGTAGGTGCTCAGTAAATAGTTAAGTGATTGAATGTAGGATGACAGGCAGGTGAGCAAGGGGGAGCTTCGGAGGCCATGAGATGGGTCAGCACTAAGGAAGCCGTGTGGTGGACTTAACTCTTACAAGGCCCAGGCAGTTGCACTGGGATACAATTCAAGTCTTTGGCCCATTGGCTTCTTATCCAGCACATTGCTTCATCCATGTCTGCTTTTGATCACAAGGGGGCCTAAGTGAGAAAGCATGGAATAGTCCCACCTAAATCCATCGCCACTAATGGAAACATAAATCAAAGCCTTAACATCCTGTAACTCCATGAGGTCTATAACTGACGGTTGGGAGTCGAAAGAATGAGCAATGCTTATACCAGCAAGATTTCGCTCTCTTTAAAAAAAAAAATGTACTATAGCAGGGGGTGGGAGAGACGAGCGCTTACTATGTGCTGGGCACGGGCACGAGGCTAAGTGCTTTAATGCTTTATCTAGCTCAGTCCTCCTAATAACTCTATGAAACTAGCCTGAGGTGGTCACCACCAAGTGGCAGAATAGGTACTCACAGTCCTGGCCCTCAACCATTGCCTTCCCTGCACATCCTCTTAAGCGGCCTGCTTAAGTTTCTTTCTCCCAAACCCTCCACACTTAACAAAGAAAAGCTCACAAACTAGTATCCTGCATCCTGGCACAGAGGCCAGGCTGGATTCTCAACCCTGAGAATTTGGCTGCTACAATTAAAAACTCAAGTCCGCAGGCTGGTTTCCAATTTATTTATCTAAAAAATGCTGTCCATTATTTCTCCCATTTCAATCAGGAAAAGCTAGAGAAATGGAAACATGTTCTGTTCCAGCTACAGCTTGATACTTTAAAAATCAGGAGGGGGGAAAAAAACCAGATGTGTATATGGGAATGAGCCAGAAAGGTTAACACTTACAAACATCAGATACAAATCTACATGCTGAACAATCTGAAGAATCAGTAAAGCTTGACATGCAAACAGAGAACCATAGCATGTTCTGGGGAAAGTTAAGGTACTTTTGGGTTTGGGTTTCCCCCCAGAGAAGAGGAAATGAGAGACCATGGCTGAAACACACATGAAGAGAACCACTCTGGAGCTGCGAAGTCATCTGATTTTCAAAGTAGGCGTGACCCAAAGCGATGGGCTGAGTTACCAACTGAGGCAGCGGTATCATATCTGACTGCCCCACAGCCCAGAAGGGGGATGTGATCAGTCCTTCACGAACTAAGGGCACAGTCCAGAAACACACTTAACTGTGTGTACAGGCCTGTGATGAATGGCATTTGCTGAGTAGGTAGTGCAGTGGTAGAAAATCTGCCTGCTAATGCAGGAAACATAGGAGGCATGGGTTTGATCCCTGGGTGGGGAAGATCCCCTGGAGGAGGAGATGGTAACCCATTCAAATCTTCTTGCCTGGGAAATCCCATGGACAGAGGAGCCTGGAGGGCTACAGTCCATGGCATCACAAAGAGTCGGACAGGACTGAGCGACTGAGCACACATGCATTGTGACAACTGTAAAGGGTTGTCACATTTACTACTCATCTGTTTTGCAGATAAACAGCAGGCTGTGAACACTGAGGCTCTGAAAGGTTCAGCAATGTGCTCAAAGCCACAAAGCTAAGTGGTACAGGCCTGAGTTAAATTCATCTCTGTCCTACCTCAAGGCAGTTTCCCCAACCATCACCATCTCTGCCTCCTGTGGTGGTATGAACAAAGTGGACCACCTTCTAGAGCATGGGTCCTCTTGGCCCAATATTACCCAGTCCTTGGTCCTCCCCTCCAGGTGAATGGGTGATGGAAAGAGAAGCCTGGTTTTCTTTACACTGCCCCAGGTAGGTAGCTGCCCAATATGCTACTGGAGATCAGTGAAGAAATAACTCCAGAAAGAAAGAAGGGATGGAGCCAAAGCAAAAACAACACCCAGTTGTGGATGTGACTGGTGATAGAAGCAAGGTCCGATGCGGTAAAGAGCAATACTGCATAGGAACCTGGAATGTTAGGTCCATGAATCAAGGCAAATTGGAAGTGGTCAAACAGGAGATGACAAGAGTGAACATCAACATTCTAGGAATCAGCAAACTAAGATGGACTGGAATGGGTGAATTCAACTCAGATGACCATTATATTTACTACTGTGGGCAGGAATCCCTAAGAAGAAATGGAGTAGCCATCATAGTCAATGAAAGAGTCTGAAATGCAGTACTTGGATGCAATCTCAAAACGACAGAATGATCTCTGTTTGTTTCCAAGGCAAACCAGTGCGCCTTAAGAGGGCATGATGAGAAAACCAGCTTTCTGAACCAATTTACATGAGCTTTTTAGGCAATTTCTAATGTTCAACATACAGGAAATATGGGGAAAGGCAGGGATGGGAAGACATGGATCTTACAGACTGCCCCTGGGAGTAATGGTCTTCCCCTTTCTTCTTTCTTAGGGCCTGGGCCTCCCTCCCTTAAGTCCCCTACTGAGCATGTTCCAATGGATGAATGGGGTTGCATTGCAGAAGATTATTGATACACTACTTGTGTGCAACTCAGAATGCATTTTCTGTTGGAAACTGTGTTAGACCTGGTGCCTGTGTTTGGAGGCCAGTCCTCAAAGGTCTCTATTTAAGCCAGTAATGGGGAAAGTTAGAGGGAAACAGACTGTTGTCTCCACACAAGGAAGTCCTATGGATGGGAAGCCAGCAGCAAATGCAGAATTGCCTGAAGAGTCATTCTGAGCCTGCCTAGTGCCCTGGAAGCCTTGTGCTTTTCCTGGCTGATTACATCCCTAGATTTTCATACATGAATGAACAGTACCTGCAGCAACACAGGAACCAGGGCAACCACTTTCCCAGACTCCAAGCAACCTTTCCTTCTTTTTTTTTTAAAGAAGTCTTTTTTTGTGTGTGGACCTTTTTTTTTTCTTTTTTTTTCAGTGTTAGTTCTAGAAGATCCTGTAGGTCTTCACAGAACCATTGAACTTCAGCTTCTTCAGCATTAGTGGTTGGGGCAGAGATTTGGGTTTATTGTGATGTTGAATGGTTTGCCTTGGAAATGAACTGAGATCATCCCGATCATTTTTAAAATCTTTATTGAATTGGTTACAATATTGCTTCTGTTAATGTTTTGGTTCTTGGCCACAAGGTATGTGGGATCTCAGTTCCCCAATCAGGGATCGAACCCTCACCCCCAGCATTGGAAGGTGAAGTCTTAACCACTGGACCACCAGGGAAGTCCCACAACATTTCCTTTGATCTGCCAGCATAAATGCTAGGCCACATACTTCTGTCACATGAAGAGCAAAAGCAATACCTGCTCAGTGAAATGACATCACAAATAACATGAGCTGTGTTCTTTAAAAAGGGGAAATGGCAGTTGAAGGAAGGTTTGCTCAATTATTCTAATCCCACCATCTTCCCCAGGCAAACAGGCACTCTCTCCACAATTTCTCAGCCAGGCATTCCTGGCTGGTTTTCAGCATCAATGAAGCTGGTTTAAAGATAAATGTATAAAAGCTACAGAGGAGGCAATCCTCATACTTTTCACATAGAGGCAAAGATTCTTTCAAAAACTTGACATTGAAAGTAAAAAAAGGTGTCCAATAAAATGTTACTAGTAATGGTGTATTGCATCAGAAATCTTTTCTCTCTAAAATAAGTACATAGCTCCTCAGAAGAGCTGTGTGATTAGGATTTGGTTATGTGCGGACAAATACAGCTCCACTATTTACCTGAAGTTCACCCCTGCCTGTCACAGGCTGCTTCTGTGTGCTTGACCCTCCTGCCCCATCATTGCCCAGTCAGGCCCTCCGGGCCCTTCAAACACAACTAAATTGCCCTTTGCACCCAGAGGCCTTCCCTGATGCTCCAAGATAGTAATCATTTCCTTAACACGATTAGGATTCACCATCTATATTATATGACTGCCATTTCACTGGGTTGGCCAAAAAGTTCGTTTGGGTTTTCTATACAATGGTAAGAAAAAAACCAATTTTTTTGGCCAACCCAGTACCCTGCACCCTAAGCTTCTGTGAATACCTTCCCACTGAAGGTGGGAACCCCTTCCCACTGGAAGGAGGGGCTGTGAGCAGGCTACCTGGGTCAGCCTTACTTTAAATACTCTGTGGACCTTGCGGCACCAGAACATTCTGCTGGCGACCAAGTCACTGCCCCATTTCCAGCCCAACCCCAGATGTGTCCCTCGTGTGTTAGTAACTATGGCATTGAGCACCTGCTTTCGATGACTAAATGTGATCAGAGAGAGTGCTTTCATAGCACAAGCCTCAAGGAGGACAGATCAACAGGCACCTGACCTTAGGCCCTGAGGTTGCTGAGAGGACCTGGGATGGGTGAGGTGGGTGGGGGTCTGGACAAATAAAAAGGACTGAACACACACTGACAGTCGGGTGTGGTACCCGCATCAAATGTTAATGCTTGCCTCCATGTTGTGCTTGGAAACAAACACGACTGCCGTGGGCTCTGGCAAATGAGCTGTTCCAAAAAGTCACCAGGCACCCCAAACTCAGGGGCCACTAATCTAAGTCCCCTCTTTCCCTGACAGTCACCATCTACCTTCTTTTGAAAACTAGGCTTCCCACATATGGGAAAAGACTCTTTAAAAAGAGTAGATTTATGTATAACTGATTCACTTTGCTATACACCTGAAATGAACAATAACACTGTACACACGACAATAAAAATTAGAAAATAAAAAAAAATGAAAAGGCTTCCCAGCAAAAAGCAGAGATTCTTCCCCACTGACAGAGTACTGGCTGAAAATGACTGCAAGGAATGTGTAAGGGATGAGATCGGTTGAGGCCCCCATACTCCACATGAGCTAAGGACCAATGATACTCCTTCCTGGGCGCAGGGGAAGCTGTCAGACCTTCTATGTTGGCACTCAACGTCAAGAGCCATTGAAGGCTTGGCACACACTGTGAGTGACTGCCTTGCTGCCCGCGTGGGCCAGCAGGCACCATGGGTATATTGTGACCTCTGAGCCCAATGGCTATTGTTATTTTTGCTAAACTCTTCTTTCAACTCATCTGACCTTGCATTGTTCAACCAGAAAGTATCACAACCCTGGACTACGAGGTTGCAGGGAAAAGTGTTACCAGCCACTTGGAGCAAAAGGGGGGGTTTCCTTGAGGGCCCTGGGCACCCTAGGGGGGGCAGCTCTGAGGACAGGTACCAGGGAGGTACCCTTTCCCTCCTCTAGAAGCAAGCACTCTGGCTTGTGCCTCCGTTGTACATTTGCCACATTCTTCTCCATGTGTGTAGACTGGGTCTCTCCACACAGTGACAAAAGCCTCCCTTGAGAACACCACCTAATGCGAACATCCAACAGAGATTGAAGGACACTGATTTCAAATCTGTGGAGGAGAGAATGTGAGGGGCCCAGAATCAGGTCAGGTGAACTCTGACACAACCGGCTGTGACGGGGGCAAGACCATGACCCCATGCCTCATCTTATCTGAGACTTTGAACTTGCTTTTCCCTTTGCTTGGACTTCCAAGATCACTCATTCAAGTCTCTGCTCCTCCGTGGGCCCTTCCCTAGTGACTCTTTAAAGAGAGAACCCTGGTCCTCCAGCATTCCTCACTTTCTTCTTTCCCTGCTTTATTTTTCTCCACTGTACTTATCTCCTTTGAATGGTGCTTACTCTTTTTTTTTTTTTTTTTGTGACCACACCACACAGCATGCAGGATCTTAGTTCCCCAACCAGGAATCAAATCTGCACCCCCTGTGAGCTGGGCAACCCACTGATCAGCCTGGCCTTCCCCTTCCTCAGGGAACAAAGGAGAGGGGCTGCAACACAGCCTACCTTCTTGGCCTCGCTTTAGATGCTCTATAATCTGTGCAGCACCAGGACATTCTGGGGGAAGAAAAACCAAGTCACTGCCTCTTAAGAGGGTGCCATCGCCAGCACAAGCCTTTGCCCAGAATAGGCCCTGGGGTAACCTCAGTCAGGCAGCCAGAACCAGCTTACATGAGCGTTAAGTCCTGACCTCCAAACTGAGGTGCCTGGTGGGGAGAATACACTGTTGGCAACTCCCAGGAGGTCAGATGCTGCCCTAAGCTCCTCCCTCAAAATGTGGCTTGGGCCCTTGACCACACCTGAGGCTCACTGCCAAGGGACCTCAAATAAATGAAGACACAACCCTAATGTAACCTGTAGGTTCCAGAACAGACTCCACTCTATGGACTGAAGCCATTCTCTACTAAATCTTCCAAAGGGGCTGGCGGGATCCTTCGGACACCCTCACGTCTACACTGCCCCTATCACCACATCGGGTTAAAACCCAACCCTCATCTGACTTGCCAGTTCAGCTGACAGTGGCTCCCACTTCTGCAGCCGGGACTCTACCAACACGAGGATGAGAGCTTGGCTGCTGGGAGAGAAATGGGTAACTGTGGAGAATACTGTATAGGAAAAGGCATCCTGCTGTGTCACAATCTGTTAACACAACCATTTGGGAAGATGCAAGAGCCTGAGGATCAAGTACATGTGAAACAAGCACCTTCCAAAGTGCTAGAGGGTATCAATTTTTTAAAATTTAAGTAAATGATACAGTAAAAAAAAAAAAAGGCAGACAAGTCTGAGATTGCACCAGGGACCCCCATTACCCCACAGGGATAACATAATATTGGCATCTGTTGATTCTTCAGTCATTTAAATCACAAGAGCCTAAACTAACCTACATTGATAGTGATCATAAGAGTGATTATCCACAGAAGGGATGAGACTAACAGGAGGGGGCACAAGGGGGTGATAGAGATGATCTTTATCTTGATTGAGATGTATTTTGAGGAAGGACTGCAAAACACAAGGAGAAAAAGAGTAGGGAAAGAAATGGTGTTATATAATCATTAGAGATAGCAGGAGGAAGAAAATGGCTCCTGGATCTTATGTAAGTAGTAACATTAAAATATCACCTCATGTCTGAAATGTGCTTTGCCATCTCGAAAGTATTTTCATTCAGAAAATTCCACTGAATACTTGTAATAACCGCATGAGGCACACACATTTGCAAGAGGCCATTTGCAAGATGAAGGAGCAGGTGCAGAGTCCCACGTTCTGTAAGGGACCAGTTCCATCGCTCAGTCGTGTCCAACTCTTTGCAACCCCAAGACAGAACTAAAACCCAATGCCCTGGTTCAGAGGCCAAGTCCTTTTGATTATACCATATTAGTAACTTTTATAAAGTAACTTGCCTGACACTTAGTTTAATTCATTTTATTTTGTGTATCTGACTTGGGCCTGAGTTGGTTCTCCAAACATGAAGTTCCTCTGAAGTGAGTTTATTAACAACATCACCCTAATGTACAGGAATCAGGGTTGACAACCTGCTGCCAACTATAGAACTCCATCTGTGCTGAAATCCAGTGTCTAGGGCTCTTGAGTAGTCAAACCCTGAGAATAAAGACTCCAAAGCAAAGAGTTAAAATAAAACCTATTCGATGAACACTGCTACAAACATGTCAGTTCATAAACTGTAGTTTCTATCTGTCTTGAAAGTTTCCAAGTGTCCATCTTGTCATTTTTTTATCATGTCATATAATTTTATTCTTTTCTCTTTTTTTATATCAAAGTATAATTGATTTACAATATCATGTTAATTTCAGGTGTAAAGTGATTCAGTTTTACATATGGTGGTGGTTTAAGTCGCTAAGTTGTGTCCAACTCTTGTGACCCATGGACTGTAGCCCGCAGGCTCCTCTCTCCATGGGATTTTCCAGGCAAGAATACTGGAGTGGGTTGCCATTTCCTTCTTCAGGGGATCTTCTCAACCCAGGGATCAAACCTGGGTCTCCTGCATTGCAGGCAGATTCTTTAGCTACTGTGCTACCAGGGAAGCCAGTTTTACATATGTATGTGTGTAGAGACATACATATATGCTTCTTTTCAGATTCTTTTCCTTTATAGGTTATCACAAAATATTGAGTACACTTTCCTGTGCTTCAAGGTAGGTTCATGTCGGTTATCCATTTGATATATAGTAGTGTGTGTACGTCAATCCCAACACTTTGTCATCTTAATAACATGCAAGCAGTGGTGGTCAGGAACTAAGCCACTGTGTTTTACATTTCCCGTAGCCCCCACTATGGCACCCTACTTACAGTACCCACTGAAGAAATGCTTGTTCTATCAACAGATTTGGTATCTTTTCGAAATTAACAGTGTTAAAAACAGAATCTTGTGACACAAAATTTTGTATCACAGAAATGTACTTCAGTAAAACTCAGGACAAATTTACTATGATGGTTTGTGTGTTAATTGTGTGTGTCCTCTCCCTTTAATCCAGGTGGGAGAATAATTTGACAGAGTATAACCAAAGGACTCTAGCTGGTGAAATCAACCTGTCAAAATTTCCGTGTTAGAACAGCAGTGAGGATAATTTTTCAAATGTTTGCATTTCTAGCTGAGCATCATCAGAAGAAAAGCTCTAGTCAGTACAGCCCTTTCCAAACTTCAATGCCTATCTTTTCCTCGGAGCATCTTAATTCTCTCTGAAGGGCAGATGGCTTTGGGGTTGAGTTATCTTTAAGACACACATCAGTTTTGTTCTTTCTAAGTGGAGCACACGGGGATGTAAGTGACCCTAGTAAAGAACTCTGAGTTGCAACAAGCTGCTCTCCCATGGGTATCAATCTCTGGCAACGAATATTCTGGAAGTAAAGAGAGCAAGGATGTTGCAATGGTGCCAGCTCACTTGCTCTCTCTGAAAGGTGAAATTTTTAAAATCGAGTAACACCCCATTAAAATTGCACTTGAATGCAATATTTTAAATTTACAGACATTTCAGTCCATAGGAATGCAAATAATTACAGCATATAAATCACATCATTATGTGCTTAAACTGTGAAGCCACTAGAGCATCTGATCTTTTAAAATTATACTCCTTTTGGCAAGCACAAAAAAGCTCACGCCCTCCTTTAAGACAATCTGGAATTTCAAAAACTCTTCCAAGCAATGGTAAGTGTGAACTCCTTTTCTCCAGCTACACTCATCACTCTCGTCTGGTTTCTGATATCTCTGGTTGAGGACTCCTATTTTACACACACCCATCCCTTCCCAATCCTTCCACTTAAAGCCACTGCCACCTTAGGGAAAGAGTAAAAACAAATGTGTGCTCAGTCGTGTCTGATTCTTTGTGACCCCATGAACTGTAGCTCACCAGGCTCCTCTGTCCATGGGATTTCTCAGGCAAGAATACTGAAATGGGTTGCCATTTCCTTCTCCAGGGGAATCTTCCCAACCCAGGCACTGAACCCACGTCTCTTGCATCTCCTGCTTTGGCAGGAGGGTTCTTACCAACTGTACCACTTGGGAAGCCCAAAAACAAATGCCATCTTCACAAAACCACACAGCTCTACATGTTAATTTCTATGAGCCAACTGGTCACACCAAATTTACTAATAAGATCCACAGCCACATTCCATTCTCCACAAAATTGTGGGGCTTTTCCTTTCATTAGTGAACATGCAATACAAATGCTATTAGAGCAAAAGCTCTATGGTCCTGTATCTATATTTTTTGCCAGAAGACTTTCCCCAAAGCTTTACAGGCTTCATTTGAAAATGCACCACCGATGGCCAGATGAATGACCAATAGTTATAAGCTGCATGAGCTGTTTGTGAATTTTGGAGACTAATCAATCCCTTATTGGTCATATCATTTGCAAATATTTTCTCCCATTCTGTGGGCTGTCTTTTCATTTTGTTTATGGTACCCTTTGCTGTGCAAAAGGTTTTGGGTTTAATTAGGTCTCATTTGTTTGTTTTTACTCCCATTACTCTGGGAGATGGATCAAAAAAGATAATTGTTGTGATTTATGTCAGAGAGTTTTCTGCCAAGATGTGGTACACATAACACAATGGAATATTATTCAGTCATTAAATGAATGAAATGATGCCACTGGAAGCAACATGGATGAACTTAGAGACTGTTATACTGAGTGAAGTAAGTCAGACAAAGAGAAATATCATATGATATTGCCTGTATGCAGAACTTACTGAAAATGATACAAATGAATTTATTTATAAAACACACACAGACTCACAGGCTTAGAGAACTAACTTATGGTTATGGGAGGGGGCAGGCAGGGGAAAAGGATAGTTAGGGAGTTTGGGATTGACACGTACACACTGCTATATTTAAAATGGATAACCAACAAAGACCTACTGTATAGCACAGGGGACTCTGCTCAGTGTTATGTAACAACCTAAATGGGAAAAGATTTTGAAAAAGAATAGATACATGTATATGTATAACTGAGTCACTTTACTGTACATCTGAAACTAACACAACATTGTTAATCAACTATACTTCATTACAAAAAAGATTTTAATTAAAAAATAATTTTAAAGTCCATAGTTTTAAGTCCATTTGGCTAATAAAAAGTCTGAAACTTGTCAGTTCAGTAACTCACTGCCAGGTGACAGACACGCAGTACTCTAAGTTGAACAAAAATTGGGCAGACACCAAAAAACACAACCCTACACTTCCGAGCTCTTCACATGTACAATGGCTCTATTATTTCATAAGGTTGATGAGTGACTGAAACAGACAATATGGCTAATGTACTCAGCGGCCATTCACGCCTGATAAGCAGGAAATATTATACAAAAATCACATCTATTCCATTGTTATTCTATTAATATTGATCTTCTTAACTCTTTCAAATATTTCCGCAGCCATGAATGCTACCAAGAACCTGGACTGCCTAAAATCCTTTTATGTTTCAAATTGCCTCTTGGAAGAGTCTTTCATTCTGTTAAGCATCTAGATAGTTATGAATCCAGAAGTCTGCTCTGGCTTTTAGGGGAAAAAATATAGTTTTTGCAGCTAGAGAATACCCATCTCCTCATTTTCTGCATGGCCAAATTTCTGCCTTCTTGAGAACAGGCTTGTTTTCATTCAATTTCAAATCTGTGCTAACAAGTTGTTTTAACCTGAGCTCTTGGAACAGGCACAGGGTGTGGAAGCTCCTTCCACAGCAGGTCTGCTTGGGAGTCTTCCACGGGGATTCTGGTCAAGGGGGGTTGGACTCGGCCAGGCAGCAACGGGCTTCTAGGGCAGCAGGACTAAAAGTTCCTAAAAGAACCAGCATCTCAAGAGATGCCACACATCAGGGGAGCAATGAGCCGCCAGAGCGGATTCAACCTGGGATTGTCAGAGGATGAGTGCAGATGAGTGGGGTGGCTTCACTACAAACACTTGAGGTCAGGACGTTTCCTAGCCCTCTGCCCACCAGATACCACATTAGAAGTCACCTATGTCAGCAGGGAAGGAGTGAGAGGCTGGAGGTAGTGGTGGCCATGAGAACAGGCTCAGGGGCAGCTTTCCTGGGTTAGAATAATCATGTCTACACCACTTACCTTCTGAGAGATTTGTTTCAAGTTACCCAAGTGTGTGGCAAGTTACCTGTGAGGTGAGGGGTGATAGTACCTCCTTGACTGCACTGATGGGAGAATTGAGTTAAGATGTATAAAGTACTTGATGTACTTACCTGCTGCATCAGAAGCTTTCAATCGATGTGAGCCATTAACTTTATCAATATCATCACCTACTCTAACTCCCACAATTTGATAAATGAGAAGACTGAGGCCCAGAGAACCAAAATGTTTGCCCAAGATCACACAGCTAGTTAGAGACTGACACCAAAAAACAAAACCCAGAGCCAAGACTAGAATCCAAATCATTCATCAATCCATCCAGACACCTTCAAAGTGTCCCCTTTAAAGGCCTCTAAACAATTTCTTTTACAGAGGTGGGTGTAAGAGAGTTTCTGGAGAACATGGGTAGATTTATCAGGACTGTGTATAGTGATAACATTTCATATACTCTGAAATTAAAAAATCATCAAGAAATTGCAAATGTCACAAATTAAAATATCAGGACTGTGTACAGTGATACTATTTCATTTACTCTGAAATTAAAAATTCATTAAAAATTGCAAACATCACAAATGTGAAAAGGATTACCATATGTAAATAGGTGGCCAGCGGGAGTCTGATATATGACACAAGGAACCCAAAACCGGTGCCCTGCGATAACCAGGAGGGATGGAGTGGGGAGGCAGGTGGGAGGGGTCACATGTATACCTATGGCTGATTCATGTTGATGTAGGGCAGAGGCCATCACAATATTGTAAAGTAATTATCTTCCAATTAAATTAATAAATTTTTTAAAAAGACACATTGAATTAGTGAAAACCAAGCTATGGGCATACTGTACAAAGATTTCTTTTGATGTCAGTGTGATTTCTCCCCATTCCCAATCACTGTCCTGCAGTCACAGAAGGTTGTAAAAAGAGATTATATATCTCAGAATCCAAGTCATTATATATCATATCCCACTCTTTGCAACCCCATGGACTGTAGCCTGCCAGGCTCCTCTGTCCATGGAAATTGCCAGGCAAGGATACTGGAGTTCCCTTCTCTAGGGGATCTTCCCAACCCACAGATTGAACCCAGGTCTCCCACATTGCAGGTGGATTCTTTACCATCTGAGCGATCAGGAAAGCCCATGGTATCACAGAGCACCACCAGAGTAACAGTGCTGCTGCTTCTTAAACTCAAGGTCAGAAGCATCAGAGTTTCTCAGCAAAATGATCCCCTAAACAGGTGACTCAGAATAATTTTAACCTATGCGTCACCCTATTGAATCCAAATCTCTCTCCTATGCATAGTTTACTGAGGTCAGCACAGTCTGAGAAAAAGCAGGGGGTAGTCTGGGCCCCACTCATTTTATCACACCCACTGGAGGCGTCCATCCCACACCAAGAAGAAAATTCATACCACTGGAGTGAGAGAGGCGTGGAGCATTCCTGGGATACTGTGAACTCTGGCGAGTTACCTCGTTGGTCTTTTATAGCAAGATACCAAGCAGCCTCTGCCCTTACTTCTAACCTTTCATCATTACCAGGAAAGCAAAACTGGCTTAAATTCCCAATTTTCCCTCCTTAACCTGTGCTTTGTCTTCTTGTCACCAAGTTCTTTCCTCTCATACCCAACCTCCTTCCCAACAATTTTCCTTTCCTTATTAAAATCGGGGAAACTCAAGTTTATTTTAGGCTACATCTCAATTCCAAAGATGTCACAAAGAGTCAGACATAACTGAGCAACTGAACTGAACATCTCAATTCCACGTTTTAGCATGAAGTCCTTTCTCCTGAGACTTAGCAACCAACCACGTGGCTGGAAATGTCCCTCACTTGCGATCTTTTTGGTATATTCTTTTGTATTTGTTTGAGCCAACAGCCTCAACTCTATACCTTGGCTCATACACTCTGCAACTGGAAAAGCACTCCTTCCTGCCTATCAATATTCTAGCCATCCTTTAAAGCCCAACTTGGGTCACAATTTCTCCTAGGGTTTAAATCCCCTACATTTAAATCTGACATTTAAGTTCTAGGGAGCTGCCCTGTTTTCACCCTCACAGAGTTATTAGCCAGGGCTGCATACCATGTCCAACCAAGTCAGGGCACACAGTGGGGAATCCTTAATACTTTTCTTCAACAGGCCCTAGAGAGTGGGGGGAGTGGTCTCCTGGGGCCCACAGGACATAACAGCCAGCTGGCCCACTTGGGGCTGGGGCAATCCATTACCTCTTGAGGGGCCTGCAGCATACCCAATCCTGACATGTCCTCTGCCTCATGATAAGACTCAAACCATGGCAACATGAAAAGCGGTGGGTTGTTGTTTTTTGGGTTTTTTTGCATCACTCAGCTGTCACAATGTCACTTCCCAGGTGGTGCTAGTGGTAAAGAATCTGCCTACCAATTCGGGAGAGGCAAGAGAGGTGGGTTCCACCCCTCTGTGGGGAAGATCCCCTGGAGGAGGGCACGGCAACCCACTCCAGTATTCTTGTCTAGAGAATCCCATGGGCAGAGGAGCCTGGTGAGCTATGGTCCATGGGGTTGCAAAGAGCTGGACACGACTGAAGTGACTTAACATGCATGCAGGTGATGCCCTAATGTGTGACCTTGGGCAAAGCCCGCCATCTCTCATGTGTCAGTTGGGGATCATAGACTTAGCTCATGGAGGGATAGTCAGGATGACGTGAAATACGGGCTCACAGGCTTGGGACCCTACCTAAAAGCTAGAAAATGCTCAAGAAAGGACTGCTAACTGTTGTGACTTACTCCAGAGCCGAGTCTGTCTCAACTCTCAGGCAGGTCTTCTGCTTAATGTAATTTGAGAAGCATGAGGTGGGATCCTGCTCTAATCTTTCCTTCCCAGATAAATGTCAGAGTCCCTGAAATGTCACTTTAAAAGGCATATTTCATAGTTAAATTTTGGCATTAAGGGAGAAAAAAATACCCTTAACAGGTAATAAAACAGCAATTCATCTCAAAGTGCAAGTGATTTGATCAAGTCAGCCTTGGCAAGGGGGTGGAGAGAGCTTGTTCAGGACAGACTCACTGAAAGAGTCTCTCTCTTATCCCACACAGAAAATTCCAGGGCTTCTCCCTGAACAACAAATGCTGCGGACAAAGAACTTTGGGGATAGGGGTGTATGCGTGTGTGCACAGTGCTCAGTCATGTCTGACTCTTTTTGACCCAAGGAGTCTGCTAGGCTCCTCTGTCCACGGGATTCTCCAGGCAAGAATACTGGAGTGGGTAGCCATTCACTTCTCCAGGGGATCTTCCTGACCCAGGGATCGAACCCAGGTCTTCTGCATTGCAGGCAGACTTTTCCGCTGGGCCACCTGGGAAGCCCAGGGGAAGGTGGGCCTGGAGTCAAGCCAGCTTTATCAGATTGGGGCCGATGAACCCTTGTGCACCACCTCACAGAGCCAGCTTCCATCACTCTAAAAACAGTGACAAGATGTGACCTTGGGAATGGCCCATTTGTTCCCATATTTTGTTCTTAATGCTGCTTATGAGTTTTCAAAGGTGGGTGGGGGGAAGCCAGAAGGAGCAGAAACACATTGAATGTGGAGCCAGCACAGAGCAGGGGCTCAAGAAATTATAGCTTTCCTTACCTTACAAAGAAAGCTCTCTAGACATCCAATCCTGGTAAACCGAGTTTCAATTACCTTTCAGACTTTCAAAATGCAAAGAAAATCCAGTTTTGATACTGGCATATTTAAACCTCGTTCTATTTTTCCTGCCTTCCTCTCCATTCCCTTTCAAAACTCATGAAGGTATGTTAACAGCAAAAAGTGGACCAGATCTATTCATTTTTTGCTTAGGTATATATTTAAAAAAAAAAAATCCCAGTACAGCTGAAGTTCCTAAAAGAATTGGTCTGACAAATACAATCAGAAAATCAATGATTGTCATATAAAATCACTTCATAGTGATTCCTGTGAGGTGAAATATTCTCATCCCTTAAGAACAAGAATCATATGAGAGGAATTGAGAGGTTGGGATTAGTATATACATACTATTGATACCATGAATAAAATAGATAAGTAATGAGAACATAAGGGGCTTCTCTGGTGGCTCAGATGGTAAAGCACCTGCCTGCAATGCAGGAGACCTGGGTTCAATCCCTGGGCCAGAAAGATCCCCCCGGAGAAGAGAATGACTATCCACTCCAGTATTCTTGCCTGGACAGAGGAGCCTAGTGGGCCAGGCTCACATGGAGTCACAAAGGGTCAGACATGACTGAGCATGAGCACAATGAGAACCTACTATATAGCATTATAGGGACCTCTACTCAGCATTCTGTAGTCACCTAAATAGGAGGGGAATTCAAAAAATAGGCGATACAGGCATACATATAGCTGATTCATTTTTCTGTATAGCAGAAACTAACATTGTAAAGCAACTATGCTCCAATAAAAATTAAAAAAAAAAAAAAAAAAGATCACCAGCCTAGGCTGGATGCATGAGACAAGTGCTCAGGCCTGGTGCACTGGGAAGACCCAGAGGAATCGGGTGGAGAGGGAGGTGGGAGGGGGGATCGGGATGGGGAATACATGTAACTCCATGGCTGATTCATGTCAATGGATGACAAAAACCACTGTAAAGTAATTAGCCTCCAACTAATAAAAATAAATGAAAAAAAAAAAAAAAAACACAAGGATCATTGCTCAGAGATGAAGGAAAGGTGGAGCCTGAACTTGAAATTGCCAAAGCAGGCCCCACTGAGGAGGAAAGTGGGTACTTCCTCACTGAAACCAAAGCAGCAGCCAGAGAACCATCCACTGAGAACTGCATTGTAAGAGCAGGTACTACGTCTGACAACAGTAAGTCAAACATGCAGCAGAATGTGCCATGCCATGAGAAGGACAAACCCATGCCCCTGTGGGTACAGAGAACAGGAAATCGCTTCACAACAGTTAACATTCAGGCTGGTGCCTGCCAGATGGAATAGATTCTGACAGCAAGGGATAAGCAGGAGAGAACATTCCAGACAGAAGGGACTATACAATCAGTATAAAGAGGCCACCCTGCTCCCCATGGCATGTGAGTGCTGGCTTAATGTGCTGGGCTTCCTGCTCTGGCAGTCAGGTGTGCAACCTTGGATGTTACTCAATTTCTCTAACACTCAGTTTTCTTTTTCCTCAAAGGGGGATGATGACAGCCACCAAGGAGGCTTGTTAAGCGGATCAGATGAGATAATATGAACTAAGTCACTTAGGCCCATGCCTAACAATCAACACCCAAGCAACTGCAACTGCCACTGTTCTCATTTCATTCTCCTTCTAAAGACTAAACAAATATGTCTTTGAGGATACTTTCTAGATGTGGCTCGGAGGAGCTTGCTAGAACAATTCCTTACCTATGTTCTGGGTCAGAGGCCCAGGGTATTGTACCACTCCTACTAGGAAGGCCCCGCCTATCACAGTATGAACACCAAAGGCGCCAAGGCCTGCCCTTTCCCCAGAGAAGGTCCCGGCCTGCTGCCCACTTTACCCTCCTCCTGGGTTCTAGGGAGACATGCCAATGAACCAAAGTGCTTCCAGTGTTGTGTTGGGGCCCAGTTTTCTTATTAACTGAGAATTAATAGAAAAACCAATGTGTTGTAACTCATAAAAAAAATCTTAAGTCCATGAGTATATCTTTCGCCTCAGAGAGTACAGTGTGGCCATGATTTAATCTGTCTTTGATGATTTAAGACCTAGCAGTGCCCCAGGTTATATAACTAAGACTGGTTCTGCACAGTGGAGGTTTTGCAGGAGAGAAGCTGGGCCACTTGGAAAAGCAAGTTGATGGGAGAGTCAAAGTGTTAGTTGCTCAGTTATGTCCAATTCTTTGCAACTGTATGGACTATAGCCCGCCAAGACTTCTCTGTCCATGGAATTCTCCAGACAAGAATACTGGAGTGGGTTGTCAATTCCTTCTCCAGGGGATCTTCACAACCCAGAGATCGAACCCAGGTCTCCTGCATTTCAGGCAGATTCTTTACCATCTGAGCCACCAGGCACTCTGTTTATGGGAATGGGAGACAATTTGAGATTCATCTCACAGTCAAGGGCTTCAGACTTGACCATGATCAATCTATGTAAGAAATAAGATTTATATCGAAACCCTGTATATACAATGTAAATGAGAGTTTCTCAAAACAATGCTTACCCTCGCTCTGAGCATGTATCCTAGTGTTTTCTATTCTACTGAAAAACTTTTTTATAAGTAGCACTCCTTGTACCCCAGAGGGTGTCCTGCCCTCTGTGTTTTTAGAGAGTGCACCACATAGAGTTAAGGACAAAAATCCACACAATTTCAATCAAAAACTAGAAGATCAGAGGCTGCAGCATTTTGCCAGAACTGGGGAGTGAGAGGGGAGAGAGATTCAGCTCCCAAGGGTGCCCAGTTCTAGAGAGCTGCCCTGTTTTCGCCCTCACAGAGTTATTAGCCAGGGCCCTATGCCATGTCCAGCCAAGTCAGGGCACACAGTGTGGAATCCTTAATACTTTTCTTCAACAGGCTCTAGAGAGTGGGGGGAGTGGTTTCCTGGGGGGGTGTACAGCACCAATGTAACAGCCAGCTGGCCCACTTGGGGCTGGGGCAATCTATTACCTCTTAAGGGGCTTGCAGCATACCCTAATCTTGACATGTCCTCTGCCTCACAATAAGCCCCAAACCACAGCAACATGTAAAGCTTTTTTTTTTTTTTTGCATCATTCAACTGTCACAAATGTGTGTGGGAACCCCAAGCACAGCAGAGGAACTTCTCCACAAAGAAGCATCTCTCAGTGAAGAGCCTACTGTGCCAATGGGCCCCCTGTGTGGCCTAGTCCACCATCCAGGGAAAATCAGCTGCTCGCAACTAGACAAAACCATTGGCAGCCATCAATGCTGGCACAATGCCACGTGCACATGGAGAGATTTCCTATCAGCAGGGGCTTGCTCTCCTGTGGGGAAAGATGGCAGCGCTTCAAGAGGCAACCAGGAAGGAAAATCTGAGTTCAGTGTCCTCAACCATAACAATCATAAAGCAGTGCGTGAAGGAAAACAAGCTCTACTGAACTGGGCCACCCTAGGGACTCAGAATGGAAACGAGGCAATGCCTGTAGTGATGTTTCTAAGTCCAGGACCAAAGGTGCAAGATTACATATCTCCTAGATATAGACACCACCTTGAACATGTAAAATGGAAGCCAACTGGGGAAATCTTGCTACTGCTACTGCTAAGTCACTTCAGTCATGTCTGACTCTGTGCGACCCCATCCCTGGGATTCTCCAGGCAAGAACACTGGAGTGGGTTGCCATTTCCTTCTCCAATGCATAAAAGTGAAAAGTGATAGTGAAGTCGCTCAGTCATGTCTGACTCTTCGCAACCCCATGGACTGCAGCCTACCAGGCTCCTCCGTCCATGGGATTTTCCAGGCAAGAGTACTGGAGTGGGGTGCCATTGCCTTCTCTGGGGGAAATCTTAGCGGAAGCAAATATGTGCCATAGTGTATGAGGTTTAAAGCCACATCAGAGTAAGTGGATTCACGGGAACTCATGGGTCATAGGAATTAAAAACTGCACTTTGGGGGTTTTTTGTTGGTTGGTTTGTTTTAGTTGAAGTATAAGAGACTTACAAGCACTTTTGGAATTTGACAGGAAGGAAATCTGCCCATTAGGATACCCAAAGGCCAGTTGGCAGGATAAAGCAGCAGTAAGCTGAAATCACAGCCAGGACACAGGGACTCCCAGTGTGGCCAGCTAAGGAAAATCCTCTTAGAAAGTCAGGATGCAACAATGATGTTGAGTTATGAAGGGGTAATTTCTTACAGGCACACGCTTTGTGACAGCTTGGCAATGTGCCCTGGGATGTTTCTACAATAGGACAATAGTCTGATGAGAGAAGGAATGGGGAAAAAAATCCCTGCCTGGCCCTCATCCTGACTGTTGGTCACAAGGGGGTACAAGGCCTGGGAGATCCCCGGCCTGGCGCATTCCAGCAGGTACCTCAGCATTGACCTCAATATTGGTGTCATCAATGGCCTTGGGGCTAGAGTTTCATCTTTTTCCACATTGTTCTACTGTCTCTGTGTTAATTCTCATCCAAACACAACCTTGGAGATTAGCCTAGTGGTCTCACAGATCCTAAGTGTGTTAAAACATTTGACTGGGAACAGCGACAACTCTTTGGAACAGAGCTTAATCTGCAGTGTTAAATGTTTCTCTACCAGGAAAGGGTGAATAATAGCTATTCACTCAGAGTACTGGTTATGAAACAATTTGAGCAAGGGGAAAAGAAAACAAAAAAGAAACGGCTTCTGTCTTATGGTTAAGTGGCTTGACTTATTCAAGTGTGAAGAGGGCAGATATTCTTAGCTATTCTAATCAACAGCAAGAGGGTTTTGCACTATTTGGCTCAAATGTGGCCTGTCTGAGGCTAGAGTACAATCTGTAGAAGTTTGGAAAATAACCTCCTAATTAGCAAGTATGTACACAATAGTAGGGCTTCCCTGGTGGCTCAGTGGTAAAGAATCTGCCTGCCAATGCAGAAGACACGGGTTTGATTCCTGGGTCAGGAAGACCCCCTGAAGGAAACGACAACCCACTCCAGTATTCTTGCTGGGAAATCCCACGGACAGAGGAGCCTGGCAGGCTATATTCCATGGAGTTGCAAAGAGTTGGTTGCAACTGAATGACTAAACACAGGCACACACGCACGCACGCACACACACACACATTAGTGGAGCTTTCAGCAAGGAATTTTCAAAGTTTTATCTGGAAATGACTAATTGAATCCTTGACCAGAAATAGGAAGCTTGGCAGTGAAATTTGTGAGGGTACTAGTCACCATCTAAGGTCTGTATAGCCCCTCTCTGGAGTTTGCAATGGGAGAGTCACACACTCTCTACCTCAGTTTCCTTTTCTGTTAAATTACTATCTAAAAAGGTAGTATAATGCAAGGTTCTACAAAGGATTAAATGAAGATGACACAGTGTGGAGCATACAGTAACTTTTCAACAAACATTATCACAGTTATCACTTTTCTCAAGGTTTCCTAAGCCTGCTTTACTTTTCTTCTCTTTCTGGCAAGGACATTTCTAAAAGTGAAGTATCATTAATTTTCATCAATAAAGGATGGGAAGTGGTGTCAGTTTCACAAGTGATTTAACCAGAGACCTACACCATCTTTCTCAGGGAAATGGAAATAGTTCAAAAGCAACATCTTTTTCTGACATTGCCTCTGCACCCAAAAGTCATGCCAAAATTCAACAAAATTTAACAGAAGAGATAGTCCACGACAGTTTACTTTCTTTAAAGGTGCCTCTGCTGGAAAATCCTTCCTCCACTCAAGTTTGAGTACAAAATTCAAAGTAGGTCCTGGGGCATGTTTCCTTTAAAATTAATCTAAAATTGGGACTTCCTTAGTGGTCCAGTGGTTAAGATGCTGCACATCCAATAAAGAGGGCACAGGTTCGATCCCTGGTCAGGGAACTAAGATCCTGCATGCTGCATGGCATTGCCAAGTAAAAATAAAATAAATAAAATTAACCTCAAATCGATTTCACTGACTAGATTAATTAGCTCTTTTCCAAACTTTGGGGTTCAGGGTAAGGATGTCCTTTATTTTTGTAGTGGGAAATCATAAATCACAGTAGGTTGCCATTTCCTCCTTCAGGAGATCTTCCTGACCCAGGGATCGGCCCTGAGTCTCCTGCATTGCAGGCAGATTCTGTAATGCTTGAGCCATCGAGGAAGCCCCAGAAATCATAGAAGGACCCTCTGTGGAAGGTTGCTCTCAAACCAGGAGGATCAGAGAGGGCAGTAATAGAAGCTGCATGGAATCCAGTCAGCAGATATCAAAGTTCCAGGACCAGACCGTGACCCCTGCCTGCATGTTCATGGTGGAGTCAGAACCAGGGCTATGGCCCTGCCTGCTGGACCACACCCTGCTTCTCTTGTGGCCTTTGTCTGAGCTAAGTGTTCTCACCTTTGTTCAAGTGAGCAGAAGGGCTCACTTCCAGACCCCTCCTGACCACAGCTTCTTATCAGCTTATATGACAGGCAGCCGAGGGTTAGCAGGATCAGACAGCTGACATTCAAGTGCTAGTTTTTACACCTCTGAGTCTCAGTTTTGTGATGTCGTTGGCCTCTCTCACAAGGCACCAAGAGGCTGCAAAGAAGTTTTATGGGGACCCTCTGGATACTGTAAAGAGCTGTGTCAATAAATGTGAAGCCCATCATGAAGGAAAGGGGGCAAGAAGGCAAAAACTCTGGATGCTGAGAATAAGTCCCCAAGCAGACAGAGGAACTAGGAATGCTGCTATCATGGAGACTCTCTCCTGCCCATTCCTAAAAGCCAGTCAAGGGACTTCCCTGGTGGTCCAGTGGTTAAGACTCTGCACTTCCAATGTAGGGGGCACAGGTTTGATCCCTGGTCAGGGAACTATGATCCCACATGCCACGAGCCGTGGCCAAAAGATAATTTTAAACAAAAGTAAAAAAGTGAGAATGACTCATTCTAAATATTTTGATTAGCATACTTTCCAAGTATTAACCACCATGAACTAGGATAATAGTGCTATCTGACATCAATCTTTTCCTAATATGACTGAACGAGTTCTGACATAGGCATCTGTAAGTCATCTCAAATATAATAAAATTTGAAGACAGGAGTTAGGTCACAAAATTTAAAAATATATATATTAGCAAAGAGGTAGATATCTAAAAACCCAGAATAAAAGATCCTTAAAAATGATATGCATTTTAAAAACAAAACAACAATACAAACTATAGGTATTAAATATATGTTTCCTATGGTCTGCATGAAAGTGAAAGTGTTAGTCTCTCAGTCCTGTCCAACTCTTGACAACCCCATGAACTGTAGCCCGCCAGGTTCCTTTGTCCTGAGGATTATCCCAGGCAAGAACACTGGAGTGGATTGCCATTCACTTCCCCAGGGGGTCTTCCTAACCCAGGGATTGAACACAGGTCTCCTGCATTGTAGGCAGATTCTTTACCGTCTGAGCCCCCAGGGAAGACTACTTCATCCAAATTGAGAAAGTATTTGGAAATATAAAAGGAAAACAAAACCTAAGAGACTGGATGACACTAACTCATAAATAAGAAATGCTCCATTAGCTATATGACCCAATAACTAGTTCACAATGACATGAACAAAATATCCAAATTTCAAATTCCATAACAAATGGATAAAAAGAAAAAAGTTTTTTTTTTTTAAAGTCAGAGAACATATTTTCTTTGTGAATGTTGAAGAAATTTCTCACGATGAAATTCACCATCTAGATTTACTTGGAGAAATAGCTGAATCTCTACCTCAGTCAACACTATAAATTCTATACTAATCAGTTAACAAAAGTTTTCTGATGTAAAAATTACTTCACTGAAAAACATCAGAAGCACTTTTAAAATTTAAATTTATTACCATCTATAGGAGAAGGCAATGGCACCCCACTCCGGTCCTCTTGCCTGGAAAATCCCATGGACGGAGGAGCCTGGTGGGCTGCGGTCCATGGGGTCGCTAAGAGTTGGACACGACTGAGCGACTTCGCTTTCATTTTTCACTTTCATGCACTGGAGGAGGAAATGGCAACCCACTCCAGTGTTCTTGCCTGGAGAATCCCAGGGACGGGGGAGCCTGGTGGGCTGCCGTCTATGGGGTCGCATAGAGTCAGACACGACTGAAGCGACTTAGCAGCAGCAGCAGCAGCATAGGAGTACTGGTCCACTTTGTAACCACCATTTGTGTACATAGCTTCTATTACTGGACTATGGCTCTTAAAGCCAAATTCAGGTATTATTTAACTTTGTAGTAAGGTCTTATTCAAAGGATGTACTCAATAACTAGCTGATGGTTGAATGAATGAGAATGACCTGCTTCTTAGAAAACTAAAATACATCTTCTCCTTAACAGTTTAAACTGAGCTGGCTTTAGCATCAGGAAATTGTTAAAGATCTCTTTTACAAAAATTTTTATCACATGCAAATACAAGTGAACTTATTCTGCTTTGCACCCCAAAACAAAACCAAGACCAAAAATATAAATGTTTTAAGAAGGCACGTTCAAGAAAATGTCTTTGCAAAATTCTAATTCAAAAAGATACATGCACCCCTATGTTCACAGTAGCACTAAATACAAAAGCTAAGACATGGAAACAATCTAAATGTCCATTGACAGATGAATGGATGAAGTTGTGTGTGTACACACACACACACACATATATATACACACACAATGGAATATTGCTCAGTCATAAAAAAGAATGAAATAACGCTTTGCAGCAACATGGATGCAACTAGAGCTTATCACACTAAGTGAAGCAAGTCAGAAAGAGAAAGACAAATATCATATGATATCACTTATATGTGGAATCTAAAAATACAACACAAATGAACCTATCTATGAAACACAAACAGACTCATAGATATAGAGGACAGACTTGTGGTTGCCAAGGGGGAGGGGAGGGGAGGGAAGGATTGGGAGCTTGGGATTAGCAGCTGCAAACTATTATATATAGGATGGATAAACAACAAGGTCCTACTGTATAGCACAGGGAACTATATTCAATATTCTGTGATAAATCATAATAGGAAAGAATATGAAAAAGAAAAAATTTTTGCTATACAGCAGAAATTACCAAAACATTGTATAATAAATCAACTATATGTCAAAAAATTCTTTTTAAAAGAACAAAACAATAAAATGTCTTTGTAAATAAACCTATAGTACATTGCCTTAGACTACTTCATGGGGTTATATGTGCCCCATCTCTGGAGGTTGGATTTTCCTTGATCCAGGAAACAGTGGGAAAGACTTCTTCAGTAAAAGAAAATCTAAACCAAATGACTCTAGTCTTCTCTCCCTATGTGGCTGAATACCCCCCTGAGGTTTGCCCTCCTACAGATGATTTTTCTTCCTCTTTATCACTTAACAATCTGGTTTATATTCTTGAATAGTAGAGCAAAATTTTTTCTCATTAATAGTGATGACAATAATGAAATCACTCAATATTCAAATCTTCAAAGTGTCCCCTCCCTGATAAGAGCCATTCACATGTGTCACACTTGGTAGAGATAGCTTCCTGACAGTGTAACACTGACAAATGACAGTCAACGACTATTACGGTATTCAGTCATGAAATCAAACCGGACTTCAACCTTTTCCAAGATTAATTAAATGCCAGAAGGCCAACCATTTCAAACCTTCCTTTCTAGCTGCCAGCGGGCAAATGGAAGTGAACTCTGAAAAGTACAGTAACTCAACAGAATTAACAGCTAAAATGAACTCTGGCTCTGCTTGTTAAGACAATTTTTTTTGCCCCCAGCTCAAACTGAATATTCTGATGATTCTGCTTTGTAGATTATCTTATAGCAGCATTGCTCAGAAATAAAATGGTCTAAAAAGGGTTAATAGCCACTGATTTGGATGTAAAAGGAGAGTCTTATACAAACCAACCAATGAAACACTATCCTGGAATCCTACAACTCCGTGCTGTGGAATTTTACCAATTAGCATCATCACTGCTACAGGTACAAAATGAAGATCAATTGTCTGGGGTGACTTCAGAATGCCAGACTGATGAAACCTTAATGGTATTAGCTCAATTAGATGGCAAGCAATTTACACCAATTAAGGTAGGTGTAATTTTAGAACCAATTCACTAGAGAATGTTCTCTAACTGATGTATCTTCTACACAGTCCTAAGACTACAGATTTCATTGCTTAAGATACAGCACAGATTTATTAGATCTGCAAAAGCCTTTGGAAGTATAACACCTATTGGAACCATTATCCTGGACAAGTAACATCATAACACCAATGAAAGCTGAGAGTTTAGGCAAATAACATTCAACTTTATCCTAAGGTATAACAGATCACGTGGGCTTCCCTGGTGGCTCAGTGGTAAAGAATTCACCTGCCAATGCAGGAGAAGCTGGTTCAATCCCCGAGTCGGGAAGATCCTCTGGAGAAGGAAACGGCAACCCATTCCAGTATTCTTGCCTGGAAAATTCCATGAACAGAGGCGCCTGGAGAGCTACAGTCCATAGCGTCACAGAGTCAGACACTGAGTGACTAAACAACAATGACAGATCACACAGCCAAGAAGTAACTGCTCTTTCTTCAACCTGCATCTCCCAAGTTAGGAGAGCAATAGAGGTGATGTCTTAAAACCATAGCAACCTCCCCATTTTGGAGAAACTTCCAAACAAAGAAACAATGCTCACTGATTGATCTCTATGCAAATAGGTGGGGAAGTGAAATTTTCAAAAGGACTAAGGCAATTCAAAGGCTGATCCTCACCAGTTCACCTTTAATATGTTCACCCAAGCTTCCTGCCACAAAATGCCCTGAGACCACCACCACTAGGAGGCTAGAATAAAAAGTAAACTCATAATTGATGTTTAAAGACTCAGATGGAAGATACTTCTAAGATCAGTGGATTAAAAAAAATAAGAAAATTTAAAGCAGTTTGTGTTTAAAAAGTTCTTACACCTATGATTAATAAAGAATCTAGCAAACTGATCACTTACTTGATTTAAAGGGAAAAAAAATCATAAAATTCAGAAGCAAAAATGCCGGGGTGGGGGGGAGTCTAGCTGTCTCACTTTGCCCCTAAGAAAGGTATAAATGAAGATGAATCCAGCTCTTGGTTCTCCTGCTCTTGCACTGTGTACTTATGGACAGGAGCACTACTCACTTGTCACAGATGGGACATTTCCGCATGATAGCGATGCAGTGTTATAGTGGTCTTCTCCAGGTGACTCGGGAATAATAATAGATCATCTCAATCTACTCTGTGTGTGTGTGTTAGTTGCTCAGTCATACCTGACTCTTTGCGATCCCATGGACTGTGGCCTACCAGGGTCCTCTGTCCATGGGATTCTCCAGGCACGAATACTGGAGTGGGTTGCCATTCCCTTCTCCAAGGGATCTTCCTGACCTAGAGATCAAACTTGGGTCTCCCCAAGTTCTCCTACATTGTCTCCTACATTGCAGGCAGATTCTTTACCATCTGAGCCACCACAGAAGCCCAGATCTATCCTCAGTTCAGTTCAGTCATTCAGTTGTGTCCGACTCTTTGCGACCCCATGAACCGCAGCACACCAGGCCTCCCTGTCCATCACCAACTCCCGGAGTCTACCCAAAGCCATGTCCATCGAGTCAGTGATACCATCCAATCATCTCATCCTCTGTCATCCCCTTCTCCTCCTGCCCTCAATCTTTCCTGGCATCAGGGTCTTTTCAAATGAGTCAGCTCTTCACATCAGGTGGTCAAAATACTGGAGTTTCAGCTTCAAATCTATCCTAGACTCTACCAAAAAGAAAACTATAAAAAGCAGAAGGAAAAAATCAGGGGTAGGAGGACAGAAATGCTGGCCCCCTAAATGATCTAAAGGTATATTATAAACATAAGATAATCGTTTTATCAGAACTGTTGAGCTATGTGCAAAAACTGCCCTATATATATTAAGTCCCCATTTGAAGACATGTTTTGGTTTTAAATCACATTATATTAAGGATATTGCTACAGCCAGAAACAGTCTTTACCCAAGCATACCACTGTGGCATAATCCTCACTATTGGGCCCAACTTTGAGTCTAAATTAGGGTAAATGTGGTCCTACCATGGGAAATGGAAACACAAACTAAAAATAAAACAAAACAAAAACACCAAACCCATTTATAATAATATTTCTTAGGCAAGCCCATGCATTTACCACCCTTTAAACCCACAGTCTGTTGATTTTTAAAAATCATGAATATAAAATAGCTATAGACCAGAGAGGTATATCTGATACCTATTTTCTCCTAGAAACAAGTACACGTTCAGCCATAAATCAAAATCACAAACGTAACAGAGCATCACAAACGTAACACATTTTAGACTAGAGAAAGGACACAACCATTTTCTAAACTGACTTGGACATTGTGGATTGTGTGTGTGGACGTGCTAAGTCACTTCAGTCATGTCCAATGCTTTGTGACCCTATGGACTGTAGCCCGCCAGGCTCCTCTGTGCATGGGATTCTCCAGGCAAGAATACTGGAATGGGCTGCCATGCCCTCCTCCAGGGGATCTTTCCAACCCAGGGATCAAACCTGGGCCTCTTATGTCTCCTGCATCGGCAGGCAGGTTCTTTACCACTAGTGCCACGTGGGAAGCCCTTGTGGATTGTAACTGGACACTAACTAGCTAAACTAAAATGATCGCATTTTGCTCTTTTCTCCTTTGTAACAAACAATCCAAAGCTTGAAAATGCCTCATTCTTTTTCTCAAGCACCACCGCAAGAATCCTAAACCTACCATAGTACAATATTGCAGAAGCTAGAAGCCAGACTCATTTGGCCATAACTATATAGTTAGACCAATTCCTGAGTTCCTCTGGCCTCTCCCTTTACAAAAAAAAAAAGCCAGTGACATTTATTTTTTCCTCTAGTTCCTTGTGCTAGATGGTAGGTCCTCATTGTTTATTTACTTTATATGCAATAGTGTAGTATATGTTAATCCCAAACTATTCCTCCCCCCACCAATGCCATTTAGAGGAGAACGGCCTGGTTTCCACTACCACCATTGTACAACAACAAATACTAAATTGAGCAGAGATCTAAAGATGAAACAAGTCTGGGTGGAAAAGCGGCCATTTGAGAAGGGCCAGATTTCTGAAAGTCCTACCTACACGTGTACTACTAGCTTCAGGGCACTGCAGGCCCTTAGGTCAGAGCAGCATTAAGCTACAACAAGTTCTAGTGCTCTTAGATATTTTTGTGCTGAGTATCACACCTCCTGCCCAATTTCCTAAGAGGAGTAACTATAGCCTTGAATCTGTAATCATGCATATGTGGCCACATGAATGCAGTCCTGCATCACAGTCAGGCTGAATTATTCCTGATTAGCTTTGCCACTCCAAGGCTCTTTCAGAAACAGCAGTGGTTTTCCACAAGGTCTCCTCCAAACCTACTCAAAAAGCAACAAGGTGCTGAAGGATAATCAAATGAACGGTGTGATGACTACGGACGTAACTGAGACAACTTGGAATGTATCACCCCAAATTTAATCAAAATGATTCAGTTAACAATAACAAAATATGAGAGCTGTGGTAAAAGGTTCTCCACATGACACACCACCCTCTTAATACTGTCAGGTCTGCGCTACCCATTATAGGAAGAAACACCAGCCACCGTGGCCACCACGCACTTGAAACATGGCTAATGCAAACAGAGATGGGCCATAAGTGCGACCTACACACCGGGTTTCAAAGACAGACTGCAAAATAAGAATGAAAAACATTTCATGCATTTTACCTCTTTTTATCTTTCAATGTGGGCACCAGAAAAATGAGGCTCACATTTTATATATATATATATGTATATATATATACATATTTTACTTTTTAAATGTTTTTGAACAAATTTTATTTTGCTTATTTTTGGCCATGCTGTGTGGCATATAGGATTTCAGTTCCCAGACCAAGGATCGAATCCATACCCCCTGCAAGTGGAAGCATGGAATCTTAACCACTAGACCACCAAGGAAGTCCCATTTTTTTTTTGGAAGTCCCATTTTTTGACATTTTTAAAAATCAAAGTACAGTTGATTTACAATGTTGTGTTAGTTTTGGGTGTACAGCACAGTGATACAGCACAGATATACATACATATATATATATATATATATATACACATACACACACACATATATCTGAATCACTGAATATATATATATTCAATTATATATATTATTTTTCAGTTTGTTTTCCCTTATAGGTTATTAGAAAATATTGACTATAGTTCCCTGTGCTATACAGTAGGTCCTTGTTGGTTATTTATTAGTATTTTCACGTTCTATTTCTATTGAACAAAACGGTTGCAAACTTTAGTAAGAATATAAAAGAGAAAAATTTGAAATACACAGCATAGTTCTTGTCTATATTTAGGCTTCTTAGCCCAAGCCAAAGATTATCTAAGACCTAAAAGTGAATGGCCATCAAAAACAGCTATAAAAATGCAAAACATCCCTCATTCCACTAATTTCCTTAGGTCAGAGGTTCTCATTTGTATTTGGCCACAGGCAGAGGTGCTCTGGGTCTCTCTCAGTAAGGCTCTCATAACCCCCCTCCCCTGCTGTTAGTCCTGTCTCCCAAGAAAGCCAGGCTTCCCAGGTGGTGCTAGTGGTAAAGAATCTGCCAATGCAGGAGATGTAAGAGATGTGAGTCTGATCTCTGGTCCTGGAAGATCCCTTGGAGAAGGACAACAACAACACGACAACCCAATCCAGCACAGCAACCCAATCCAGTATTCTTGCCTGGAGAACTCCCACGGACAGAAAAGCCTGGTGGGCTACAATCCATGGGGTTGCAAAGAGTTAGAGACGACTGAAGCGACTTAGCATGCATGCACCCAAGAAAGCCACTCTGGCAGGTGGTCTAGAAAAGCAAGTGGGGACAGAATTTAGCAATGTACAGAATTTAGGAAGAAGAAAGCACACTGGGTCAGAGTTCTCAATCTATGCATCTTGGAGATGTTAACATTTTTCAGATTGTCAAAATCACAATGAGGTAATACAGTTGAGAACATCTTGTGAATGATGAACTTAGGGTGTGGCGATAGGTGTGCATAGATCACCGGCTAACTGGCTAACCACCTGCAGATGAGTAAACACAGCCAAGATTCTCAGAGACATGTTGAGGCATGTCAGGGCCAGATTATCATGTAAAGTCTGGATGTCTCAAACTTATACCAATGCTTTAGTGACTCCAACTGCAGGTCTCCTGGGCGGGGGGGGAAGTCTTCTCAGTGAAACTCAGCTCCTTTGTTAAAGAATAAGCTCCTCTCCCTGGAATGTCCCTTTCAACTCCTGCCCTCTGCAGAACCCAGCTCTCCTCTGAGGATCCCATGTCTTCTGTGGCCTCTGCTCCTATACCCAACACACTCATGGCCATGAAGCTTCTTACAATCTTTATTATGACCCAACGCCACTTCCAGGCCATTGTCCTTCCGCTTGTGAACAGCTGATGCTCAGACCACACTCTACCTCTTCCTATAGAGTACCAATCTCTTTATGTTTTTAAAGATTGACAAGTGGTTCGCAGTTTTACTCTCCACTCCATGCCCTAACGGGGCTTCCTTGGTGGCTCAGATGGTAAAGAATCCACCTGCAATGTAGGAGACCCAGATTCCACCCCTGGGTCAAGAAGATCCCCTAGAGAAGAATACTCTAGTATTCTTGCCTGGGAAATCCCATGGACACAGGCTGTAGTTCACGGGTCACAAAAAGAGTCAGACTCGACTGAGTAACTAACACCCACCCACCCATTCCCTATCATCCAGGGTGGTTTCTTACTTTTAGCATCTCAGGCCTGAGGTATCCCCCAACGGAAATGGTCTTTACCTCCATATCACTGCTGCCATCTACTCCTGTGGCCATAGCCCAAAATTTGTCAGCACCTGGAAACACTCACCATCCAGAAGACTAAATTCATATCCCACTCTATGTCCATACCCTCCCATTTTCCCATCTCTCACTTCCTTAGTGTTACTAATTTATTAATTGGTAAGTCAGCCATTTATTCAAAATCTGCCAGGCACAATGCTGAGTACTGAAAGAAAAACTAGTAGTGAGCAAGAAACACAGTGTGCAGTGACACTTTCACATACTTTCCATCCTTCATGAATTCTTGACACTACCTCTATTATCTCCCTAGTATCTCTTTCCCACTCTCCACAAGGGTTTTTTTCAAACATCCCCTCAAACCACCCACCCCGCCTCATGAAGTTCCCACAGATAACTTATTTCTTAATAGAGCAAGTCCCCTATATACGAACCTTCAAGTTGCAAATGTTCAAAGATGCAAACGTGTGTTCACATGTCCAATCACATAAGGTCACATATCTGGTGAACATTGTCATGTGCATGCATCCTGGTTGTGCTTTTATGGACTTCACTGCACGTTACTCCATAGAGTACAGTTCAGTTCAGTTCAGTCACTCAGTCATGTCTGACTCTTTGTGACTCCATGAATCGCAGCACGCCAGGCCTCCCTGTCCATCACAAACTCCCGGAGTTTACTCAAACTCATGTCCATCAAGTCAGTGATGCCATCCAGCCATCTCATCCTCTGTCATCCCCTTCTCCTCCTGCCCCCAATCCCTCCCAGCATCAGGGTCTTTTCCAGTGTGTCAACTCTTTGCATGAGGTGGCCAAAGTACTGGAGTTGCAGCTTCAACATCAGTCCTTCCAATGAACACCCAGGACTTATCTCCTTCAGGATGGACTGGTTGGATCTCCTTGCAGTCCAAGGGACTCTCAAGAGTCTTCTCCAACACCACAGTTCAAAAGCATCAATTTTTCGGCACTCAGCTTTCTTCACAGTCCAACTCTCACATCCATACATGACCACTGGAAAAACCATAGCCTTGACCAGACGGACCTTGGTTGGCAAAGTAATGTCTCTGCTTTTTAATATGCTATCTAGGTTGGTCATAACTTTCCTTCCAAGGAGTAAGCGTCTTTTAATGTCATGGCTGCAGTCACCATCTGCAGTGATTTTGAAGCCCCCAAAAATAAAGTCTGACACTGTTTCCACTGTCTCCCCATCTATTTCCCATGAGGTGATGGGACCAGATGCCATGATCTTAGTTTTCTGAATGTTGAGCTTTAAGCCAACTTTTTCACTCTCCTCTTTCACTTTCATCAAGAGGCTTTTTAGTTCCTCTTCACTTTCTGCCATAAGGGTGGTGTCATCTACATATCTGATGTTATTGATATTTCTCCCAGCAATCTTGATTCCAGCTTGTGCTTCCTCCAGCCCAGCATTTCTCATGATGTACTCTGCATATAAATTACATAAGCAGGGTGACAATATACAACCTTGACGTACTCCTTTTCCTATTTGGAACCAGTCTGTTGTTCCATGTCCAGTTCTAACTGTTGCTTCCTGACCTGCATACAAGTTTTGCAAGAGGCAGGTCAGGTGGTCTGGTATTCCCATCTCCTTCAGAATTTTCCACAGTTTATTGTGATCCACACAGTCGAAGGCTTTGGCATAGTCAATAAAGCAGAAATAGATGTTTTTCTGGAACTCTCTTGCTTTTTCGATGATCCAGCAGATATTGACAATTTGATCTCTAGTTCCTCTGCCTTTTCTAAAACCAGCTTGAACATCTGAAAGTTCTCAGTTCACATATTGCTGAAGCCTGGCTTGGAGAATTTTGAGCATTACTTTACTAGCATGTGAGATGAGCACAATTGTGCGGTAGTTTGAGCATTCTTTGGGATTGCCTTTCTTAGGGACTGGAATGAAAACGGACCTTTTCCAGTCCTGTGGCCACTGCTGAGTTTTCCAAATTTGCTGGCATATTGAGTGCAGCACTTTCACAGCATCATCTTTCAGGATTTGAAATAGCTCAACTGGAATTCCATCACATCCACTAGCTTTGTTTGTAGTGATGCTTCCTAAGGCCCACTTGACTTCACATTCCAGGATGTCTGGCTCTAGGTGAGTGATCACACCATCGTGATTATCTGGGTCATGAAGATCGTTTTTTGTACAGTTCTTCAGTGTATTCTTGCCACCTCTTCTTAATATCTTCTGCTTCTGTTAGGTCCATACCATTTCTGTCCTTTATCGAGCCCATTTTTGCATGAAATGTTCCCTTGGTATCTCTAATTTTCTTGAAGAGATCTCTAGTCTTTTCCATTCTGTTGTTTTCCTCTATTTCTTTGCATTGATTGCTGAGGAAGGCTTTCTTATCTCTCCTGGCTATTCTTTGGAACTCTGCATTCAAATGGGAATATCTTTCCTTTTCTCCTTTGCTTTTTGCTTCTCTTCTTTTCACAGCTATTTGTAAGACCTCCTCAGACAACCATTTTGCCTTTTTGTATTTCTTTTCCATGGGGATGGTCTTGATCCCTGTCTCCTGTACAATGTCACGAACCTCCATCCATAGTTCATCAGGCTCTCTGTCTATCAGATCTAGTCCCTTATATCTATTTCTCACTTCCACTGTATATTCTTAAGGGATTTGATTTAGGTCAGACCTGAATGGTCTAGTGGTTATCCCTACAGTAGCACAGGTTATTTCAAGGCCAGGATGTCTGGAAGCAAGTGTAAAAGCTATGGTGTAGCTGGTACTTCTGTACCTTTCAAGATATCACACTGTAAGATTAAACACGTTTATTTTTTTGTTTGCTTTTTATGTATTATGTGTGTGACAAGTATTATAAACCTATTACAGTGCAGTACTATATGGCTGATTGTGTTACTTGGGTACCTCCGTTAACTCTGTTGGACTTATAAATTGGACTTCCGAACATGCTCTCAGAATAGAATTGGTGCCTATGTAGGGGACTTCACAAAGAACAATGGAAGTCATCAGAAATAAAGCTCACCGTAACTTCCTGCCAGACCTCTAAAAGTTCTTGTAACCACACTGCTCCTTCCTCCCTAAGATGTGTCCTTCCACCTGTTCAACACTAACACTTCCACCTGTGCTCTGAGTCCCCTGTCCCGGGCTGTCTACTCCATTCTTTCTCCTATCCACTTAATCTTCAGTCTTTCACTGAGCCATCAATGCACAGTAGCTACCTTCATGTAGACCTAGCTGCTCATACAGTTAAGCCCCACAAATGTCTCCTTTAACATTATTTTTCTTGTTCATGTGGAATTATATGGTGGCTATTTAGCAAAGACGTCCTCTCTTGCAGCCAGCAGATGGGGAACAATGGAGGATGATATGGGATCAGCGTTCAAATGTCAAGTCTGCCACTTACCAACTAGGTGATGGTGAGCTGGTCTCAGGACTTACACACATTATGGGAGATGCTAATAAGAACCTCTTAAACTGAACAGGGCATGAAATGTATCTGCTCCATGCCATGGGAACTGGTGATGGACATGTGGCTAGTGCTCCAAAGTCTACAAAAGTATCATGTTTATAGGTGACGGGGAACTGTTTTTCATTTTCATATCTCCCACAAATAAGTAAAAGATCTGGAAAATCCCAAGGAGGCTCTGTCTCCTCCCGAAAACAAAAAATTAGGACAGATGTCTACAAAGTATTTTTAAGTCCCTCTTAGGAGAATTCTCAACCCTTGGTTGCACATTAGCATCACATAGGGCTCCCCAGGTGGCGCTAGTGGTAAAGAATACACCTGCCAATGCAGGTGATATAAGAGACACAGGTTCAATCCCTGGGTCTGAAAGATCCCCTGGAGGAGGAAATGGCAACCCACTCCAGTATTCTTGTCTGGAGAATCCCATGGATAGACGAGCCTGGCAGGCTACAATCCATGTGGTCACAAAGAGTGGGACATGATTGAGCATCTGAGCACATGGGGAGTTTTCAAAAATCCTGATGCCTGGTTACCACCCAAAACCAATTCAATTAGACTCTCTGGGGGGTGGAACCTAGGCAGCAGGGTTCCCCAAGCACCCTGGGGACACCAATGTGCACCCAAGGTTGAGAACCATCACCTGCAATGACTGGCCACTTATTATATTTTTGCTTTTTAATTTGAGTAAGCAAGCTACAGAAAGATTAAATACAGTACTTATAATCAAGCCAGATTCGGCCTTGATTTGTTTTTTCTCACCTTAATCTTTTAGGGTCTAGGAAATATTTCTAGGCAACAATTTTTAGTTCAGAGGCCATTAATACTGAAACCTACTTCTAAGGTTACTCAGAACTCACAGGTCACTGTGAGCTTACTCAGTCCTATTGAGACCCTAGTAAGAGCAGTCAACATTTATTAGTTGGAAAGCAGAGAAATATCTCCACTGCTAGCACGTATAAATAATTTAATAACCTGAAAATAAATATAATAATTTGCCCTTCCAAAGCACCTTGCATCATGAAGCTGGTTTTCAGGGTCTCAAGAGATGTACCTGGTCAGAAACCATCTGGCAACATTTCTTCTGGCTGGTAGACTTGATACAGCTTTATGATTCACAGTTTTAAATAACAGCACTCTTGAGGGCTGAGGATTGTGGTTGACTGGAGAGAAAATGGAAATGCTGAATGGAAAATTATGGCTGATATATTATTTGGTTGCACCTCTTTCCTGGAGCCAGCCTGGGCTATTATGACTCTATAAATAATTCCATTGAGATGGCTGGGAAAGGTCCCACCCCAAAGTTCACACAGCTGTTTGCTGAGAAAACAAGAATCCATGATACCTGGGTGGGAGACCCTGGACTTGTGGCCTCAGCCTTCAAATAAGTGGGTGACAACGTGTTTCAATTCTAAAACTGGGATACCTATTTCTCCTTCATGTCACCCTTGGTGAGGAAGGGGAAGAACATGAAGAAATATCTAGAAAATAATTTGGGAAAGAAAGAAGTGGGAGCTTAAGGAAGGGTACAACTGCAAGTAGAACTGGTTCTTGGTGGGTCTTTGTTGTTGAAAGAAGAGGATCAGGTTAGACTGGGGACACATTGAGTTGGAGACATTGAAATAGATAAGGCAGCGGGACAGGGGTTTGGATTTCAGGAGAAAGTCTGGGAGTTTGGGGGATTTACTTAGTATTTAAAAAATCATGACATAGAATAAGGTCACTGAGGGAACTACTTTCAAGAAAAGAGGCACACACTGAGATCTGGGACCCAACTACATACAGATTGAGGAGCAGATGACCTACAAAAGGAAGCTGAGCAAACCAGTGAGTTATAAGGGAAAGCCAGAGAATGGGGTGCTTTGTAAGCCAAGTTAAGAAAAATTCCTAAAATGTATGGCAAGCTTTAAAACTCTCAGCCACTGAAGTTCAGTCCTATTCTTGCTTAACTGGGGGAAAGGAAGCTGAGCTCCAGGAAGGCCTTTGATCTCACTCACCACATGCCCTTCGCTCCAGTAACTTATCTCGTCATTCCAGTGAAAGCCAAGCTTCTCAGAAATCATCGGGTCTGCCAGTCACACTTGCAAAGGGGAATAAATAAAATGAACCATGATCTTGTACAACACAGGGAATTCAGCCAATATTCTATAATGACTTTAAGTGGAATATAACCTTTAAAAACTGTGAATCGCCGTCTTGTACATCTGAAACTTATACAGTATTGTACATCAACTATCAGTTCAGTTCAGTCGCTCAGTTGTGTCTGACTTTTTGCAATCCCATGGACTGCAGCACTCCAGGCTTCCCTGTCCATCATCAACTCCCAGAGCTTACTCAAACTCATGTCCATCAAGTCAGTGATGCCATCCAACCATCTCATCCTCTGTCATCCCCTTCTCCTACTGCCTTCAGTCTTTCCCAGCATCAGGATCTTTCCCAACGAGTTGGCTCTTTGCATCAGGTGCCAAAGTATTGCAGCTTCAGCACCAGTCCTTTCAATGAATATTCAGGACTGATTTCCTTTAGGAATAAGTGATTTGATCTCCTTGCTGTCCAAGGGACTCTCAAGAGTCTTCTCCAACACCACAGTTCAAAAGCATCAATTTCTTCAGCGCTCAGCTTTCTTTATAGTCCAACTCCCACATCCATACATGACTACTGGAAAAACCATAGCTTTGAATAGATGGACCTTTGTCAGTAATGTCTCTGCTTTTTAATATGCTGTCTAGGTTTGTCATTGCATTTCTTCCAATGAGAAAGCATCTTTTAATTTCATGGCTACAGTCACCATCTGCAGTGATTTTGGAGCCCGAGAAAATAAAATCTGCCACTGTTTCCACTGTTTCCCCATCTATTTGCCATGAAGTGGTGGGACCAGATGCCATGATCTTTGTTTTTTGAATGCTGAGTTTTAAGCCAGCTTTTTCATTCTCCTCTTTCACTTTCATCAAGTATACTTCAATTGAAAAATGAATGAATTAAATAAAATTTAAAAACAATTTTTTTTTAATGACCAGGGTCACACTTCAATGTTTACAAAGTGCTATCTCACACAGTCTCCCCGTAGAACCCTACAACCTTCCTGTGACATAAGAAAAGGTTGTCCCCAAATGTGCAGATTGAAATTTTAAAAAAAAAAAAAAACTAATTCCATTGCAATTTCTTCAAAGTCAGCCATTTAAGACTAGAAAATCTTGATGAGAATTTGACTCCTCTGACCTCAGATCTCTGGATTCCACCTCCCAAATCATATTGCTTGCTGTGTAAATGAGGAAAAAAACCAGCTTCTTCTAAACCTCAGTAGGCAAATTTCTCCCAGAAACAGAGAAGTACACAACTATTATTTGCACACTGCTTAATGGATCATGCTATCATGTGCTCATTACCAAAGAAAGAAAGAAAAGAACCAAGCCTCAACTGAATGAGTTATTGAAAGCAAAATTAAACAGATGCAAGAAATATGGCTGTTTTTCTTTGCCTCGCCATCATCTTACATTACACTCTACTGAAGGTGAATTGCCAGCATGGTTATCATCTCCTCTACTTTTCCAGAGCTTCCCCGGTGGCTCACAGGGTTAAGACTCTGCCTGCAATGCAGGAGACGTGGGGTCGATCCCTGGGTCAGAAAGATCTCCTGGAGAGGGGAATGGCTACCCATTCTAGTATTCTGGCCTGGAGAATTCCATGGACAGAGGAGCCTGGTGAGCCCCAGTCCATGGGGTGGCAAAGAGTCAGACATGACTGAGCAACTAAACACTTCACTTCGACCTTTCCAAGTAGGACTCAATCCTGATCTAAAGCAAGATATCATGTACTAGCAGAGTCTTAACCAAAGTTACAGCTTTTTATTTAGTATCAAGGAAATTCAGTTACTTGTAGCCTTTCAGTCCCAGGCAAATTAAAGAAAGTTTAGATCCTAGAAGTAAGCAGGAAAAACTTCAAATTCTTTTAGAAAACTAATTTCAAGACTGATAACTGATATACTGGCCAAGGCCTGCAGCCTGAAAATTTTAGGACTCGCTTCAAAGATCTAGAAGCAGAGTACTACATCTGTTTGTTGTTTAGTCACTAAGTTGAGCATGTCCGAATCTTTGCAACCCCATGGACTGTAGCCCACTGGGTTCCTCTGTCCATGGGACTCTCCAGGTAAGAGTACTGGAGTGGGTTGGCATTCCCTTCTCCAGGGGATCTTCCTGACCCAGGTATTGAACCCAGGTCTCCTGCACTGCAGGCAGATTCTTTACCATCTGAGCCACTAGGGAAGCCCATTGGTATCTACAACCCCCCAATAAAAAGATGATGTATACAATGCAGAACAGCCCCAAACAATCCTAAAATTCCATTCTTCAACTGTATACAATTTTGCAGTTGAGTCTCAGTATGCTGAGCCGGCAGTCCATGAATACAGAACAGAGAATAAGAACACAGAAGGTGGAAGTCACAGAGCTGCTTGGATTTCCAGTCCAAACTAGGAAGTAAGGGTTCCGAATCTCAAAGGACAATCTGTCCTGCCTGGAAACAGGCTCCTGCCTTTCCCAACTTCTGTGGTTAACTCTAAAATTAAGTGGCCAAGGATCATTTCAGAAACAACTCAAAGACCTTCTGAGTCACTTGCTGAGAGGGACTCAATGCAGAGGGCATGCCTTACTGAGGTGAATAACACTGATCACCCTTCCCATCCCAGGTGCCCTGGAGTGGAAACAAAGTGAGGGCAGGCAGAATAACCCCTGCAAAAAGGGAACAGCACACTTGCCGGGTTCTTTCAGGAGGCACCAAATACTGTGAGCAAAGCGAACATAGCAGGTGCTGGGTGGCAGTCTGCGGGGCACACACGGGCATCCCTGATCCAGGCAGGGCAGGCCCTGGTGCGACATTCCTGGTAGAAGTAGGGCCCAGACAGCTGCCATGGCTGCTGCCACCTCTGCCTCCTGCTCAAGCAGGAGACCTGGGATAGCCCAGGGGCAGCAGCGCCTACGGCCAGGGCATTCTTATCACTTAAGCTCTTGACACTCATATCTTTGGCTTAGACTTCAGAGTGAATAATAACTCGACATTGCCAGCAACACAGGCAAGTTCTGAGATTTACTCTCAAGGAGAAGACAAAATAGGGATGAAACTCTCAATAAGATGCAGGTGTTGAAGGAGCATACTGTGTTCAAAGCCAGCATTTAGACACCAGGAAGTAAAGCCATTCAGCTTGCAGCATCACCAACCCCTTGTCCCGTGTCTGCCACCAGGAATGCCTCCCACCTGCCACCACCAACTCCCAACTCCACACAGCCATTTTTCCCTTGTGTTCCCTGGTGTCCCTGTGGCCCTTTTCCCTGAAAGCCCCTGCACATCATCTTTCAGAGAATGAGGGGATGGGAAAATGTCTGCCCTTTAAATGCTGAACTCACCAAGCTAAGGAATTCACATGAAGGCTCTCCCACTAGTATGAAATGATATCATTTCCAAGGTGGCTCTGGGACTAGGGCTCCAGTCTGAGAAGCTTGAACTGTTTGAATGAAAGACTTTGAAGGGGCAGGGGGCACTGAATTCTTCTCTCTCCCACCTTCACTCTGATATACTGGAAAGCAAGTCAGAGGGAAATTCCATCTCAACCACCCTCACTTGCCGATAATTTCCAGATACTCTGTATCAAGGACACCCACCCATCCGCCCCTTTGCTTTTTCAGACAGGGAGAAAACTTGGCCAAAAGGAAGTCAGCTTGCTGACAGTGAGGTTTTTCTGGACTTCCCCATCCTCCGGAAACTCACAAGACAGGTTTGCTGATCTGGCCAAAGAGGAACAGCATCTGATGGACCAAGACAGGGCTGGCGGTTAAAGATGTGCGGGAAAGCAAACGTATAAACGAAGGCCAACTTAATGTGTTCTGAGTTCCCTAATGTGTTATTGAAGTCTCTGTACTCCTGATTGTTTAAAACTCATGCTCCCTGCTTTCCCAGTCTGTGTCCACCCTACAGCCCCTTCCAGCACTGGCCTAATTCTCCCAGTCTCTCTCTACCTTCCTCCAACTATACCAAGAGCATTCAAGGTTCACTCATCCTCTGTGGCAAGCATCCTTTCCTTAGTTCCTCTAAACTATTTTTATTATCAATTCAGGTTAAGTCTCCCCCTCCATCCTTTCAGTCCCTCTCCCTGACATGAGCAAACAGTAAACATAGAAGATGAGAATGAATGTTGCTCAATATCCAAACTTCCCCTGTCCCCACTGCATCCGACAACAACAAAAAAAAACTATTTGTCACCTGTCTGGTCAACTGTATGGGAGAACCTCACAAGATGGGGTTGGTTTCCCTAAATCAGAGGAGAGGAGCATGGAGCAGAAAAAAGGAAAAAGAGCAGGCGAACAACGAACCTTCATAGGATGTTACTCAAAGTGTGGTAGGAAGTCTTCCTGCTGGACCATCGCTTTGAATATGCAGATTTCTAAGCATAACACAGAACCTACAGGACCAGTCTCCTGGAGGTGGATGAAATACGTGTTTCAAAGGAGAGCTCTGCATTGTCTACACATGGCACACCCCTCCAGATCATCATGTTCGAAGCTCTCAATGCCCTTGAGCTTTTAGGGGTGTGTGGGTGCTCAGTCACTCTGTCACTCAGTTGTGTCTGACTCTTTTGCAACCCCATGGACTGTAGCCCACCAGGCTCCTCTGTCCATGGGATTTCCCAAGCAAAAATACTGGAGTGGGTTGCCATTTCCTCCTCCAGTGGATCTTCCTGACCCAGGAATCAAACTCAAATCTCCTGCGTCTCCTGCATTGCATGCAGATTGTTTATCACTAAGCCACACATGCAACTCTTTAAATGATAGGTAACTGGTAGACATTACAATGGTCATTGTCCAGTTTTGACTGACTTCCCTCCCCACCCTGCAGGAAAAAAATCAGATTTACCGCCATTATGCAATTCAATCCCTTCACTCAATATATGCGTATGCTTTTTGATTTATTCCCTTTGAATTGCTTACAGTGTCTGCCGAATTCCTTAACCCAAGTAAAACAGAATCGTTAATCTGTGTTCCTTTTCACAACTGTGTGAGAGAAATCATTTTACTTTTTCTGAATATCAGCCTTTTACTGAGGTAGCACCCAAGCATCTCTATCTAAAAAGGTATGCCTAGGCACTGCAAAGCAGGGAAAAGCACTGCTATGTAGCAGGGTTGACAAAAGACAGCTCTCCTGTCAAATGTGGCCAGCCAGCTTCTTTCTGTAAATAAAGCCTTCTTGGAACACGGCTGCGCCCATCCATTTATTTATTGTCTGTGGCTGCTTTCAACCTACAACAGGGAAGTTGTGACAGAGACGCTATGGTCTGCAGAATTGAAAATCTTTACTGTCTGGTCCTTTATAGAAACACGGGGCCAGCTCTTGCTCGAGGGGTGCTGCTTTCAAAGATCTGTATTTACCAAGTGAATCTTTCATAGTCCCTTCAAGGCGATTAGATTCAGATTGGCTATGGGGACCATCTGTGCTGCAGAAAACTCAGTAGAAATGCTGATGCGGGGTTTGGCACCAGCTCTCTAAGGTGAAAGGAGGTGCACAGGAGAATTGAGTACAGGGCTCTGAAGAAAACACATTTTGTGGAGGAAGCGTGGACCTCCAGAAAAAGTTCCCATCTTAGTAAGTTATGGAAATTCCTTCATATACTCATTCAACAAGCACTTATGGGGCACCTACTGTTGTTGCATACAACACGCATTTACTAGCTCTATAACACAGAGCACACAAAACTCTCCCGGCCTCAGTTTTCTCATCTGTAAAAGGCGGATGTTAACGTGTGTGCCTCAGTTTTCTCATAAAATGGGGATATTAACATAATATCTATCTTAGGAGGTTTTCATGAGGCTTTAATGAGTTACACATAAAACCCTTAGAACAGAGGCTAGTAGGCAGTAAACACTGTCAATTACTGCTATATTATGACTAGAGCTCCCAGTTATATACCAGTTGTTACAGGAGACTCCCCATGTGCATTCTCTCCTAAACTGTACAGTAACCATGTAAGTTGAGATTTATTTCCATTTTACTGCTGCAGAAACAAGCCCAGAGAGGTCAAATGACATTTCCCAGAATGCAAGGTATGGGCAGAATTGAAACCTACAATTCCGAAGTCTAGGCTTTTTTCAGTAGAAGCTCCCTCCTGCAAGGTCTAAAGAGATGATGACCTCAGGATTGCAGGTCTATGCTGACAAGATGTTCTAAATTTCTCTTCTGATTCAAAGTTTGGCTATAGTATAGCAGATGTTTCTGATATGAGACATTTAAATATTTTCCTTTGGGTAATAAGAACAGAGGAGATGATATTCCCATGATGAAAAATGTTTAAAAGAAGAAATCAAAATATAAAGGTAAAACTTTATTACTCCCAAAGAAAATATTCAAGGCGTATGTTATCCATCATTTTCTCTCCTAGGTAAAGTTGTACTTACATTTGAAAGCCAATACTGTAAAGCAGTTTACAGAGTGCCCTTAAAATGTTCTTTTCTTTAGAACTTGAGAGAACACAAAAAAGGCCCCAAATGTGCATTTTAAAGCAACTGAAATTGGTCCAGCATTCTTTTAATCCCTTTAAATGAAAAGGGTTCTCTCCACAGAGACTAAAAATAATTTGGCTCAAAATGCTGTATTAAAATGTAACCCCAGCTAATTTCAAGGGTTCATAGGCAGAGGCAGGTTAATAGTGCTTTGTATTTTTTAAAAAACCTATTTCCGACCATTTGTGTTTTATATTACATTCTTCTAGACAAAGGACTACCTTTAGTTATGGGAAAGAATACAAACAGAGTCGTATTCTTAACAAGCAAGCAGCCATGTTTAGAAAGCTCACTGAAGCTGAAACCAGCTACAAGAATGACAACACTCTCCACATTTGGGAAAAAAAAGTCTCATTGCTTACCAATATTTCTAATACTCTAATATGCAAACCTATCAAGTCCCACCTTAAAGCTTTAGGCAACACTTCAGCTCTGAAGTACACTTCTTTGGGACACATAATTTGGTCTGAAAATTCTGGTTGGAATAGGGGTTGCAAAAAACCACAATAAATAATTAAATCTGTACTTTAAAGCTTCTATTTCTGGCTGCATGTCTTTTCCAAATCAATGCCTTCATAATGCTGCAGAGCAGCAGCAAAACTGTCAATAGGAAAATGAGATGCTGGTGCTCAGGACACTGAATGGACAACAGAGTTACCCAGACTTGGGGCTAGACAGAAAAGAAGCCCTTGGTCACCACAGAGTCTCACCAGAGGACACACCTTCTCCTGGGTGGGCCAGAAAATCATGTATACTTTGTTCTACAGACAGATGGTACAACAGTGCCCATGAAAGACCTTCAGCCGCATGCCCAGCTATCCAGGAGGCATGAGGTGCTACGGCTGGGGAAAGCAGATGCTTCTCAGGCTTTGTGGGTGCCCCCCTTCACTTTTCAAAAGCCCAGGCTAGGTTACTCAGCCCCATACATGTCAAAATCTTTTGCTCCTTCAAAGTCCAATGAACTCAGAGCTCCTCATGGAATTCACAGGCATTCGTTCCTATCAGCTCCTAGGATAAGGAAATTACTGGGCTTGTTAAAAACTTTCACAGGGTTTCAAAAAGCAAATCTTGGACTGCCCTCAGATCCCAGCACTGCCACTCTTTTAGCAGTGACCTTGGGTGCACGGGCTGAAGCTGAGGTCAGTTTCGTCTTTTGTAAACTAAGGATGACAGCCATTCCTACTTGGATGTCTACACATGCCAAGAGGTGGATGGCACCTGGCACAAAGGTGTTGGCTGAATGGTCAGAAACCTTGTTAGTGGACTTGGCCTTTGACAGGATGTAAATGATGTAAAAAAAAAAAAAAGAAATGACAAGAAGTTTCAGCTTAAGTTGATAAATTGGTAAACACATGCATCTAATTTCACTCTCCTATAACCCCATCAAGACCACATAAAGGAACTGCTGTTTTAAAAATATAAGTTTAGGAGAAAAGAGGAGTAAGGAGCAACAAAGTTTCAGAATCTGCAAAGCAGAGAGAGGAGGGCTAAGCGATTGAGGAGGCAAGGAAAAGAAAATGATCTCAAGCCATTAGGGAGGAAAGCTGAAAATGGGCACCCCACTCCTCCAGAGCTGGGGAAACAGAGGACAGCAAAAGTGCAAAAGGCTGGAAAGAAAGCTGTTTTAGAAGCTATTAACTTCTAGCTTCTCATCCCATTCGACAGAGTGACTGCCCCTTCCCCACCAAGGCAAACATTCAGGGAGATTTATTTCCTGAAGAGGGTAAAATATAGGGCCATCTGGCCTGGGAGGCATCATGAGGCCATGCGTAGTCTGGTGAAAATAGGGGTGTCATTGAGCAGACATGCACACTGAACCCTGAACAAAGATAGTGCTCACCCCAGATCTCTTCCCCCCAGAAGCTGCCAGGCTGAACTCCAGATCCACCACTCCCAGGAGGAGACTGGAAGTTTCTCTAGGACATCAAAGTAGACCAAGGGGGAAGGCCTAAAGAGACCAACATTGGGGTTTTCCACCAAATACCCAACCTGGATCATTCTATGGGGAAATAAATTTGACAAGGTCCACCCACCTGCTCAGAACTTCATAACAGCGTTCTAGTCCCCAAGCAACCAAGGATTATCAAACACTTGTGAAAACCTTCTGAAAGTGAAAGTCAGTCAGCCGTGTCAGACTCTTTGCAACCCCATGGACTACACAGTCCATGGAATTCTCCAGGCTAGAATACTGGAGTGGGTAGCCTTTCCCTTCTCCAGGGGATCTTCCCAACCCAGGGATCAAACCCAGGTCTCCCGCATTGCAGGCAAAACCCTCTACAAAGATCAAAACAAGCAAAAAAGAAGGGAGCAAGGTGGAGAAAGCCTGAGCTTCAAGCAAATGTCAGCAAATGTGTATTAATGATATTCTTAGAGAAGATAAAAGAGAAAATAAAAAAGTGAAAAATAACAAAATCCAGAAAATTAAAAACCAAAAAATTTTCAGAATTTAAAGAATGTTATGAGAAATTTAAAAAAGAAGTGTTAGAAGGTATCTTCTAAAAATTCAAGTATAAAGAGATTGAAAAGAGGAGAAAATGAAAAATCAAATAACTGTTATGGAGAGTCCAGCTCCTGAATGCTACCTGCAGGATGAAAAGAGAACATGGAGAACAAAAAGAACATTCCCACCAACAGTGTAAGAGGGTTCCCTTTTCTCCACACCCTTTCCAGCATTTATTGCTTGTAGACTTTTGGATTCAAGAAAGATTCGCAAAACGGAAGGAATTGAAGTGTCAGAGGGAAATGGCACATAGTATGTTAGAGACCATCTAGCACAATGAATGAAAAGAAACCCATGTCTTGGCCCATAAGTGTGACATTTCAGATCCTTGGGGACAAAAAAGACATTACAAGCTTCCAGAGAGGAAAAAAAAATCAGGTCACAAGTAGCCTATCAGAAATCAGAAGAACTTAGTACTTTGCAACAGAAACAATGGAACCAGAGAACAAACAGCAATGTGTTAATTTCCCTTCAGGACTTGGATTTCAAACTTGCAATTCTATTTCCAAACTGCCAATCAAGTGTGATGGTAGGACAGACATTTTTAGGCCAGCTGGGCTTCAAAACATTTACTTCCCATGAACCTTTGCTCACAAAGTTACTGGAGGATGTGCATTACCAGAATAAGAGGAAGACAAGATCGAAGGAAAAGCAACTCTAGGGGACTTCCCAGTGGCCTCGTGGTTAGGATTTGGCGTTTTTAGTATGGAGGCCCGGGTTCAATCCCTCGTAGGACTGAATCATCCCGCATGCTGTGCAGCATGGCCAAAATACAAAAATAAACAGATTTTTTTAAGAAAGCAACTCTAACCCAAGAAAGAAAGGTCAAGTGAACCCAAATGAGAGAGAAGGAGGCGCCCAGGATGATAACCAGGCATCGAAAGAAGTCCAGAGAGGAGCAAGGAGACTCCAGAGATTGGCACACTGAGGGCTGTCCTCACTAGACCCTTGCTGCCGTTAAACCTGAGGACAGAGTGAGCCAGCAGGGCTCAAATCCTCAGATCCTGTGTTGCTCTTCCTGACCACTGGCTGATGTCAGCCCCACTCTACCCATCGGGCACTCCCCAGTAGCGTTCTGCTTTGATCTATTACTGTGCATTGGGAACAGGCCCCAGTGAGCTAAAAAGAAGAAAATGCTGAGGTGCCCATCTCCCCGCAACTTCCTACTGAGCACCTAGTACCTGGCCCTATACAACAGCACCGTCAGGGGTCCTGATGTGGAGAAGCCCCCATTATTCCTCAGATTCATTCGTGGCCTTGCCCATCAACTTCCCCAGAATAACTTCATGGAACCTAAAGCCCAACTTCTCATGGAGGCCTGGCTCAACTGACCCCCACCCTCTCCCCCGCCTTGGGACCTTCAGTGACAAGAAGGGTGGTCTCCCTTTCCTTCCACAGCTAGGTGTGTGCACACTACTTGGTTTTCAAAGCAATACAGTGTATAGGGAGACACACACAGAGATACTAAAAAATAAGAAAATGGCAGGACAATGGTTATCTCTGGAAGGAAGCGGGTACCATGCAGCTGCAGCAGGGCAGAGGGGAGAGGTCTCTAGGTAACTGCTAGGGTCCCATTTCTTAAACTGGGGGGTGGGCACGTGGCAGATTATACTCCAGTTCCAGCTATGAAATCGTCTTCTCTATTTAGCATATATCTTGCCATTTAGGGAACTCCCCAATGGCTCAGGGGTAAAGAATCTGCCTTTAATGCAGGAGATGTGGCTTTGACCCCTAGGTTGGGAAGATCCCCTGCAGGAGGAAATGGCAACCCACTCCAGTATTCTTGTCTGGGAAATCCCATGGACAGAGGAGCCTGGTGGGCTACAGTCCATGGGGTCACAACAAGTCAGACACAACTGAGCTCACATGCACCAATCTTTGCCATTTGGGAAATGATTCAGGTCACAGATTATATGACAAATCCCAGAGAATCTGTATATTGTTTGTCTCTGCTAAACAGTGGTAGACAGCGTCTATTCCCATCACCAGCATCCCTTTTATATGCCCTGAGACAGCTGTCACACAAATGCAATTCTCGAAGACACTTGGACAACAGGAACAAAGAGAGAAAGGCCCCCGTGTAATTAGCTTTTGTGTACAGCCATGACGAGAAATGCCCTAGCTCGCCTCTACCAGTGGGATTCCCGGCGTGCCTGATGGACTTCTGAGACAAACTCGAGTGTCCAGGCGAAATGACTGTGCTCACCATTTCCTCGACAGATTTCAGTCTTGTTTGAACAGGCTGCCAATTCTAAAATAAATGCCCCGACCCACAGGTTCACTTTCCCAGCATGATTCAGATGGAACGGCAGCCATGTTGACCATTAACTATTGACCCAGCGTTGGTAGATTTCCTTAAATGCTATGGATGCTCTGCTCACCCCACCATGGCTGAAAGGCATTATTCTTGAAAGGCTATTCAATTTCACAATGTCACTCCAACAGAAAACCTCTTTCCAATTTCTCACCTTCCCTTTTCTGGCCAGTTAAAGAAAGAGTACTCCAGCTTTTCACGGAGAGCAGAAGAGGTCACAGCCTGAGCCTCTTGCTGTTCTGCCATCTGCCTGAGACCTGGCCTTCCTTCCCAACTGCCACTGATTTTGTTCCTTCTTGTGAGATTCAGCTGGAGGAGATCAAAACCAACTGGGCTCGGATTCAAGTAAGGGCATCGATCCCACTCACCCAGGTAATAAAGTGAAACAGCTGGCTGAATTATACGACCACAGATGGATTCACAGCCCCCTCCCCAGACTTGTCTCAAATAGTGTCAGAACCAGAATCTTCAGAAGGAATCATTCTTTCCCATGCTCAAACTGCCTCTGCTTGAAACAAGACTGCTCTTTTGTGAATAAGCTCACCTCTGGAGCAAATCAAGACGTGGCCGCAGTGCTTCTTTCATGAGATGTTTCGCAAAAGTCATGGCCATCAGTAATGTATCTTCTCCTAGACCTGGGCTTCTCAACTTTGGCTGCACATTGGAATCACCTGAAGAGCTTTAAAAACTCCCAGGCCTGGGTCCCACTGATTTCCTGGGTCAGAGGTGTGGCCGGGGGCTCCTTGAATTTGTAAAGCTCCCCAGGTGACTGAAGTGTGCAGCCAAAGGTGAGAACTACTAGTCTATTAGAGAATAATGGTGACTAGTTTCTTCCCGTCTATAATAGAGGCTAACATTTCCTAAAACCCATCACTGTTGTTTACCTGCCAGGCAGCACAGCTAAGGGACCAGGAGTCAGGCTGCCTGGCTTTGCCTCCTGGCTGTATCACTCAGTATTCTTGGGCAATCTATTAGGCTGCTCTATGCCTCAGTTCCCTCACTTGTGAAATGAACTAATGTTAGTACCCAGATCTCATAGGAGGATGGGTAGTATTGGGTTGGCCAAAAAGTTCGTTCGGATTTTCCATACCATCTTACGGATGAATCCGACTGAACTTTTTGGCCAGCCCAATAAATTAGTTGATTTTTTTTTTTTTTTTTTACAGAATATTTACAATGCTAGTTATGACACAGAAAAGGCTGGGGTAGAGCACAGAGAGCTCAGTTCGGTGGCCTAGAAGGGTGGGATGAGGTGTGTGAGGGAGACTCAAAAGGGAGGGTATATATGTATACATATATCTGATTCACTTTGCTGTAACAGCAGAAACTAACACAGCATTGTAAGCCAATTATACTCTAATAATAAAGTAAAATGATCCTTCTATACCAAAGAAATGTTTGTTTAATAAAATATCAAGCCAGGTTTCTGTCAAGGCCTCCTCAAGAGAAACTAAAAAAAGAAACTGGCAATTGTGTTAACTGAAATAATTCAGAATCAGATAAAACTTTCTTTGGGATGCCAACTGCACATTCGGGGGACAAAAATTCCTAAAGTTGTCTCCTCTTACTTTTATAAAGAACTTTATTCAGCTCTGGTGAAAGAGGCATTTCTGAGGTCAAGCGGGAACTTTAACATAACACGGCAAGATTCTCTCTTGCCATGTCCACCTTTCTCTTCATCGTTTCAGACATCCATGTCTTTGTTAATAAGCTGGTGTGAAATCTGAGCTCTGTATTTGCAGGACTTGGCAAGAGGGGCTTTAGAATTCCAAGTTTGTCTTTTCAAAAGGAATACATCCCTGCCTCACTCAAAAGATAAAGCAGTATTTTTTCCAAAGGGTTCTCTGCACTGCTGTAGGAAAACAGGTCCCTGAATATTTTCTATCTACAATTTTTTAAGCTGTATGCCAAGCACCATGCACAGGAAACCATTCATTCTAAAAATATATTTAAAACAGGAGATCAAGACTGAACATAGTCTTAAAATGTATGTGTGAACAGATATTGGGCTGCACAAGCTTTTTAACCTCACAAATAAATATAAAATAGTATTTGAGGAAAGATATTTTCATACATGCAGCTCCTAAATACAGAGGAAGCCTGATGAGTAAACATCTCAGAGTCTTGCCCACTGGCTTCTACTAATTAATCAAGACTGCTTCATCAAGGCAGTGCAAAAATGCTGCAGAAAGACTGTGTGAACAGAAAGCTCCAAATGTTATTCACCAGCAATACTTCAAACGCATTCAGCTTGCTAAAGCTTTCATTCAAGAACCATCACTTAAATTCTCTAATGCCATGAAGTAGCTTCTTAAAAATAATTTAAAAACTCATTTTGAAACATGCAGATTACTAACCAGACACTGCTGAGAGTATGTGTAAAGGGAGCCAACATCTCTACTGTGCAATTAGGCACTAGGAATCAAAAGCATGGAAAGACTGTACATCCTGTGATCCAGGATTCAGCTTCTAAGGATTTATCCTTGGGAACTAACTGGACACACATGTAAAAATGCACATGCCAGGAAGGTTATCACATTGCTTAATAGCAAAAAGGGTGCAAAAGTATCATAGAGCACTGGTTACCTAGAGAATGATATATTCACAATGGAGTCATGGGGCATAGACATGTATTGAGCTAGACAAAAAAATATCTGCAATAAACTTAGCAAAAAGAGGTGGTTAAAGTATTTGAGTAGTCAAACTCCATTTCCGTAGAAAATATGGCAACTTCATTTTCTAGAAAATATGGCAACAAGTCATAGAAAAAAACATGGTGGACCTAGATATTATCATACTAAGTGAAGTGAGTCAGAAAGAGGAAGACAAATATCATATATCACTTAAATATGGAATATAAAATAGAACACAAATGAACCTGTATATGAAACAGAGAACCGACCTGTGGTTGCCAAGGGGAAGGGGAATAAGGGAAGGAAGGATTGGGAGTTTGGGGTTGGCAGATACAAACTACTGTATGTATGTATGAATGAATGAATAACAAGGTCCTACAGTATAGCACAGAGAACTATATTCAAGATCCTGTGATAAACCGTAATGGAAAAGAATGTGAAAAGTCACTTTCCTGTACAGTAGAAATTAACACAACACTGTAAATCAACCATATTTGAATAAAACCTTAAAAAAAGAAATTTCAAAAAAGTATGAAAGGCTTTACACCAAAATGTTACAGGAAGTTCTCTCTGACAAATAGGATTGTGGGAATTTTTCTTTTGAGGAGTAATTTCTGACTTTTATTATGTATGGCTTTTCAATTAAATAAATGAATAGAATACGAAACATTTTAAACAATAGACAGTGAATAAAATAATATAATAAAGAAGAGAGTAGACCACTTTTTAACTTTTCTCCCATTTCACAAGTGCTCTTATATGATAAGCCTCAGGAATAACAACTAGGAAAGGAAAACATCACATGGCTCTTATTCACAAGAAAAGGCCAGAAAAGACAGACAGTTGGAATGAACATTTCAAACCAAATACTATCTTCTCAAGTGAGGGCTTTCCACACTGGATTTTGCTGCTGGGGTGGTTAGCAGCCAAGTTTTTCTGGAATGTCAAGTTCCCAAGACCCTAGCTGTGACAAATGCTAACAGTTCAGCTACCCTTGCTTTCTTTTCTTTAAATGGCATCTCAAGAACTCTCCCGGGGGTGTGAACTGTCTATAAGAAACAAATATTTAAAGAAACTAAAAGCTTAGTGTCCTCAACTTACTTTGACTTATTAAACTCTTTGCCCTCTTCATCTTCCCTTTTATTTCTCCAATTCTCCCATATTTTCCCATAGGTGGGATCCTTTCTTACCAAGGACCAGGAACTTAAGTCAGGGAAGATTCAGGTAATGCCAGAATTTGGGGATGCCTGGGAGGCAAAAAGATAGAACACGGAAGCCATTCAAGACTCACATGGTAATCTTAATTCCAAGTCAGAATTGGCTTGTCCCCTCTTTTTCTCTCAAGGCTAAAATAAGACCGGAAACCAGTCTGTCTGTAGACCCTAAGCATGGCCATGATTTGGTTTCCGCAGGGTCAGCAAGTGAGTCCTAAAGATGGTTGAGCAATTCAATGATCAGGCAGTTCTCACGCCTCCTGTGTTGAAACATCAACTTACAGAACTGTAGAGCTGAACTGGGCCTTCTCAATTTTACAGGTGAATGTGACCCAAAGTGTGGGAGTTCAGCAGCATTGCTTGGGTATGAATTCACGGGCTTCACCACGGGCCTTTTGAACCCGAAACTTTGGGGTGGGGGGTCCAGGTGTCTGCAAGTTTATGAGCTCTCCATGTGCTTCATCTGGGGAAAATGAAGGGCAAAGGGCTTCCTACTTGGCTCAGTAGGTAAAGAATCTGCAGTACAGGAGATGCAGGTTCAATCCCTGGGTCAGGAAGATCCCCTGGAGGAGGCCATGGCAACCCACTCCAATATTCTTGCCTGGGAAATCCCATGGACAGAGGAGCTTGGTGGGCTACATTCCATGGGGTCACAAAGAATCAGATATGACTGAGCGTGCACAAGGGAAAAGTACCATTACAGAGTAAGAAACAGAAGCACAGTGAGGGTGTAATTGTTTGTCTTCACAAAACTAAGAGAGAAAAAGCAGTTGTTCTAAGTGAGACATCCAAATAAAGCTATAATCCCATTTCAAGATCCACAAATATTGTACCTACAGGTCTCTAGATTATCTTTGTGTCCTAGCGATCTTTTCCCTTTTCCATCACTACACTTAGAGAAACTGAGGTAACCAAGACAGAGCAGCCCAATGCCGTCTCTGGGGCGTGAAGAAGCATTTAATTCAAACTCTTTTTACAAATCGCTGGTGGATGGTGACTGCGAGGAAATCACATTTAACAAGCTAAAGAGCCGACTTCTACATTAGCTCCCAGAACGTCGGACCAGCAAACACTAGAACAGGAATTTGATGATGCACGAATCTACCAAAAGAACGGCAGCTCCTTATCTTATTTTCTCAGGCTGTCCTCCTCTGGATCCACACCAAGCCTCAGAGAGGAACTGGCACGGTAGGAGGTTCTGTCTCACAAAAAAGCCGGGTTCCCAAAAGATCGTTTCTAAACCAGTTATTTGAAACCTGGACACGTTTCCTCATACAATGTTATGCATGGACTTAGCTATCTAATCACAATAGATTTACAATAAAGCTGCTATTATTTAAATAAATAAAAATAAAGTTCTTGGTGAAAATGTCTTTTTATTTAAAACTGAATGAACTTTTTGGCCAAGCCAATATCAAAATATCTTCTACTGCTTTCCAGCTCAAGTCATACAGCCGGCTTTCCCATTGCTTGGTGTTAGCTCAGGACCTTATCAGGCTCTGACCTCAGCTTGACATGCTTCTAGAGCACATGGGCTGTGCCCTCAGCTCATTCAGGCCTCTGCTCCAATGGCACCAGCTCAGAGAGGCCTGCCCTAGAATTGCAACTCCTCACCCCAACCTCTCCATTCCCTTGCCCCTCCTTTATATGTTGTTGTTAGTTGCTCAGTCATGTCTGATTTTTTGCAACCCTATAGACTGTAGTCTGCCAGGTTCCTCTGTCCATGGGATTTCCCAGGCAAGAATACTAGAATGGGTTGCCAATTCCTTCTCCAGGGGATCTACCCAACCCAGGCATCGAACCCTTCCTTTATATAACTGCTCTGAAAAGACTTCAGGAATTGATATTTGTTTGTCAGAACCTTAAATTTGTTTGCCTTTCTTTGATCACTGGTTGACATGAATGTTTTCTTATCTGTATACTGCCAGCCATGTGTATATTTATATTTCTTCTTTTGTAAACATCCTCTTCATGACTTTTGCTGATTTTTTCTATGGACAGATTTGTCTTTCTTGTTAATTCTTAGAGTTATTATCCCTTTGTCTATTGTCTATAATTTTCCCAGCTGTATTTTCCTTATTCATTCACAGCACTTGCCATATAAGAGTTCTTCATTTTTATGTAGAGAATCTATGAGTCTTTACATTTATTCATTGCTTTGGGGGCCTTATTTTCAAGAATAAGCCAAAGGATTTGGTTTTATATTTCAGAGACTTTCCAAATAAATCCATTTGCCAGAGTGTCACATCACCCAGGAAACTTCATCTTCCTCTCTCCTCAGCTCTCACATCCTTCATCACAGCAATGAGAAGATCTGCTTCCATTTCACCAAAAACTTTTGGCTCAAAATCCTTCCCAAAGTCCACTGTGGGAGAGAATGACATTCACACCCCCAACAAGTCACACCTCCCCTATCCAAGCCCCTGCGTAAGGTACCCTCCCACAAGGCCTCTGAGTGTGGTGATGGGATTTGCTAGGGTGAGTGGGACTCGTAAACATAAGGTAGATCCAGGCGTGAAGAGTGCTGGTGTGTTACCGCTAGGAACTCTCCTGCTAAGATGTGAAAAAGCTCAAGCTGGTCCCCTGGAGGACAGGAGAGAATGAGGAGATAATGCCTATTGTTATTAGAAAGAACATAGAGCAGCTTTCCTGCTAATTAGGGGGGGAAAAATCCCTTTAAGTTAGAAATTACCCAAATTCAATCAGGCAATAAGTCTATGACACTTGCTGGCTGCCCAGACAAGAGGAATGAGGCTTGGAAAACACAAAACCATTGCTAAATTATGCTCTCTCGGGCCTCCTATTTATAGAGAGGCAAACAGTTAAGATTCCCCTTTTAGCTGGGCTGGACAGACACGACAGAAACAGCATAATATCTCTGGAGGTGACAAACAGCTGGCAGAGCTTAAGAGCTTCCCTTACAAGAAGGAAGAAACAGAACAAAGGACGAAAGAAGAGATCGGCAGCCAGTAAGCTGAGGTGCTTTTCACAAGAGGGCCTTCCATTTCTGTGCTTTACAAAAAAAAGAAGGTAGGGGGTTGGGGAGAAAAACAAGATCAAGGGAAACTTAAGACCCTTTGTCTGCTTAGGCTTCCCAGCTGGGTACACAACTCACCCAAATATCTATCCTCTCCTGCTGTTACTAAAAATACATGGACAAGCTATTCCAGGAGGAAAATGGTCACAAGTCACCAAGGAGACAGGAAGACCCTCATGATATAGTTTTACAAATGACTTTGGAATCCAAGCAACGCTCAGTTCCTCCCTCTGGATTCCGCCAAGAGGACTAACGAAAGCTCCTGCTGAAAGAGAGAGAGAGAATTCAGATAGAATTCTGTCTGTTCGCATCAGATCCTGGGAATCAGCTGAAATCTAAAGGGCCTTAAAATGAGCTCATTGTGAAGGCAGACATTCTGGCAGGAAAACTCGAAAAGGCTGCCACCAAAATAAATGTGCATTGTCTTGTACCAACTGCTACTAGAAAGAGATTTCAAGGATTGTAGCAGAAAAGGGAATGTAACAGTGACGAGAAATTGCACACGAGAGCAAGTACTGGTGGGAGAAATGTAAAACCAAATCATTTTCAAAGGAAGGACATTTCTCAGAAAACTGGAAGACAAGGCTCTTTTTCTGTGGTCTGCAATGGGCAAAAGATAGGATGCGTGTTTTTCTTACAAGCCTCACACAGTTGCTTTTCTTTGAATAGTGCCCTTTGCTTGCTTCCTGCTGCCAAGAAAATGTAGGACAAGCTAATACGAACACCACAAAATGAGGGACAGCATTAAAGCTGATTGCAATTCATCTCCACATCTCCAGGACTTGATTGACTCAAATAAGACAGGGTCTGTGTGCCCTGTTCCCTTTACTTACTCATTTTCATAATGCTTATTGTCTTGTTAATATTCCATTTTATAATCATCATTTTATTCACCTTCTTCCCCATATGCAATACTTAAAATTCTTACGTATGTGCTTGATTCACCTTCTAAATAGGGTAAAAAGGTGGAAGCTTCCCTAACATTTCCAAACAGGGATTTTTTTCACTGTAGAACTCAGGTAAAGAGAACTGGATAAGTCATATTAATCAAAGTCTTTAGTTCCTGACCACTCATCATGGCCTTCTTGTTTATTAGCATTTATTATATTCACACACACACACAAATCCACTACTTAACACAGAAACTAGAACATAGACATTAACTTATCTCTTTCTACATAGTCATTCCTCTCCTCTCCCCACGCCTCCCTCCTCCCAAGGTAACCACTATCTGCAATCTTATATTGAACACTGATACACACACACACACACACATATCATGTAATCTTGAGGGACTTATTTTCATTTATTACATCAATAAGATTCATCCATGGTGTTCTATATAGCAATAGTTCGTTCATTTTGACTGCCATATATTACTCATTGTGTGAATCAGGGAAAGGAGGAATTAAAATCTAGAGTGTATCAATGCTCTGTTACATTAATTCACTCTATGTTCTTCTTGAACAGTTGCTACACTAAACATCCATCACATGTTTTAAAACAACTGACCACATAAAACAAGTTGCTACTGTTTTAATTTTACTTTATAGCTAATCTCTCCACCCTCTTTTTTCTTTATTTTCCAGAACTGAATACTCATTGTGGATTTATTCTGTGCTGGGTTTCCTTGAAGATAAGTGATAGGAGAAATGGGCTGCTGATACAAAACTAGTTTGTTATGATACTAATCAGATCAGACTCCTAATTTCTCATTTATTCAATACTGAGAGAGACCTCATGGCCGGATACTCTTATGAAAGGAAAAGTGACACCTAGCTGAACATTCCTTTCCATCAAGGCTCTAACAGAGAAGCAAATTTTTTTTTTAATTTCTACAATCCCAACACGAGAGGTACTTTTCAGCATCTTAGACTCAAAGGCGACTTCCTGGTAGATGAAGAAGAAAGGGAAGCAGAGAGACAGAGGTCATCTCTCAGAGAATCTTGAGCATTATCCCAAGGTAACTGGGAGTCACTGAGAGATTTCACAGGGAGAAGGGAAAGGATCTGATTGACTATAGTAGCAAGTGGGCTGCACTGGGAACTGGACTGTAAGTAAGCGCATTTGGAAATTAGTCTAGGGTCCAGGCAATAAAAGATGTGGATCTGGACTGAGGCAGCCACATAGATCATGGATGCAGGAAGGAAGATATGGATTTTGAAAAAGACAACACAGACCCAAAACAAAATGAGCTTAACACACAAATTGGTGGTCTGAAAGTAGCTGTAGTACAATTGACTTCACATGCCACGCCTCAAAGAAGGCAACCACACTCACAGGAAGAGAAGCCTCCTTATCACATTACCTCTGTCCCAAGAAACCCTCCAAATACTGATGAAGTGGGTTTCTGTAAACTATCAGGTGTCCTGAAATTACACTCCCAGAATACAATTAAAAATTTCTTATTATAACAAGTTAGTCTTGACACCATCCATAAAAGAGAAAATGATGCTCAGTTGGAAGCCTAGCCTAATTGATTTTTCAACATACACTCGATGCCCATTATTTGCAGCAGTTATGTTCTATTAAGTCACCATAAACACTGAATTTAACAAATACTGACCTGTCGGTTCTAATGGAAATATAGAGTTTGCTTCCTAAGAACTCTGGGTCACAACAATTTGAACAACCAATCAACATATAATCTTGATTTACGTGTGTTCCTGGTTTTTAACGTCTTATTTTGTATTGGAGTATAGCCAATTAACAATGTTATGACAGTTTTAGGTGAACAGCAAAGGGACTCAGCCATACACATACATGTAATCATCCTCCCCCAAACTCCCCTCCCGTCCAGGCTGCCACATAACATTGAGCAGAGTTCCCTGTGCTATACTGTAAGACCTTGTTGGTTATCCATTTTAATTATAGCAGTGTGTACATGTCCATCCCAAACTCTTGTGTTTCTGCTTAAAGACACTTATTTTAAAATATACTGTTGGTTCACTAACATTAACTCATTGCCAAAATCACTAGGGCCCATGCCTGAAGGAAGCTTATCTAACACACACATTTTCTCTGGAAGGCACATCACAGCCTTCTTATGCTGAGGGAACACTAGTCAGCACTTTAGCACTATACTTGGGGGCCATTTTTAAGAAGTAAAATCGCCAACAAAAAGCACAAAAATGGGAACAAAGTGGTACTTAGTAGACTGCAAAGAGGACACTTACTTAAAATATGAGAGTTGAAACAAGGCCAAGCACTGCATCCTTCAGCCTCCAATGGGAGTATGTGTGCCAAGTGACTCAAACTTTTTGCAACTCTGCATGTCCATGAATGACTGTAGAAGTGCGGTGAGTATTGATTTGGGGATTACAAATGGATTTTAGGAAAAATTCGAAAATACAGCATCCATGAAAAATGAAGGCTGACTACATCTCCAAGGGATCATTCTCAACCTTAAGGTATCAACAGGGATTCAGGAACAATGTGAAATCTTTACTTTTTCCACCATTTCCCAAGTAATTTTATTTTATTTCTTTTAATTTTTATTGGAGTATATATAGTTGCTTTACAATGTTGTGTTTATTTCTGATGTACAGCAAAGTGAATCAACTATATATATATAATCCCTTGTTTTTTGGATTTTTTGGGTTTTTTTTTGGGGGGGGGGGTTTCCTTCACAATGCCAAATCTTTAGCTATGTACTTTCCCCCAATGAGTTCAAATGTGTCTCTTTAGACATTATATCAAAAATGACCCTTTTGTTCATCTCCTGTGAGCCAGGAAAAACCCAATTGTAAATCAGGCTTTTTTTTTTTTTAATATTTTTGGCCACATTGCATGGCATGTGGGATCTTATTTCCCCAACCAGGGATAGAATCCATGCCCTCTGCATTGGAAGTGAAGAGTTATAACCACTGGACCGCCAGGGAAGTCCCTATAAATCACTTTTCAAATGTCAGAAAAAGCAAAACTTTGGAGAATTAAGAAAGATGTTCTTGTTTCAGAAAAAGAAAAATGAAAAGAACTAAGAAGAAATTCTTGATGCCCTGATGCCGCAACAAACTGTTCATCTTCTAAGTTAGTGCTTCTTGAATTTTTCTGCGCTCATGAACTCCCTGGGAATCTTGTAAATAATGTAAATTTTGATTCAGGAGGTCTGAATTCTTTATTTCTAACAACTCCCAGATGATGCCAAGTTTGCACATACTTTGAGCAGCAAAATTTCTTTCTCCTCAAGAAATTCATCAGCCCCACCATGGACCTACATTCAACAGTCATAATTTAGATTTAAAAAAAAAAAACAAGCACTTCAGTTTAAGATTATGATTACATAGTAAAATGTAACTAAGCTTTCAGTATATCAACAGTGCTATATGTAAAATGGTCTAAACAATGGCATTCAATTTCCTACCCAAGTCTATCAGTATTGTAGGGAAATTAAAAGAGTATTAGAATCTCTTAAGGGCTTCTCAGGTGGCGCTAGTGGTAAAGAACCCACCTGCTATTTTGGGAAACCTAACAGACATGGGTTTGATCCCTGGCTCAGGAAACTCTCCTGGAGAAGGGAATGGCAACCCACTCAAGTATTCTTTCCTGGAGAATCCCATGGACAGAGGAGCCTGGCAGGCTACAGTCCACAGCGTCACAGAGTTGGACACAACTGAGCAACTGAGCACACGTATTAGAATCTCAATGTTGCTTTCCAAATAAGACCTCGGATTTGGGGGTATTTTTCTCTTCTTCCAACGGACCATTAGCGGCATTGAGGAAGTAAAGGAACAGTCATCTGAAAGATACAGAATGCTTCATCTCCTAGCAGCTGATTTAAGTGGGCAAAGTACCACTTGACCATTTTAACATGCAGCTAAGGGCTAGGATTATTAGGAAGCTGTTATCTGCAGATAAAGGCATTTGCTTCTCCTTGCCTTTGAGCTCTTACCCCCAGATACACACTATCAATCAAAGATGACTTTGTGAAATAAAGGACAGCAGAAGTGTATATCTGGTGACCTGTCATTGTGGAAGGAAACTGGCACCAAGGAGCCTGTGAGGAGAACAGTGTGATGCAAAAGCCCCAGTGGAAATTTGGCTCCAAAGATAGAGTTCAGAGGAACATTAGTCTCCCACAAAGATTTGCAAAGCTGCAAAAATAACAGCACAGCAGATAAAAAGAAGAGTGGGTTCACTGGTGCTTCAATGAGTGAAAATTGCTCCGTCATGTCCGACTCTTTGCGATCCCAAGGACTATAGAGTCCATGGAATTCTCCAGGCTAGAATACTGGAGTGGGTAGCCTTTCCCTTCTCCAGGGGATCTTCCCAACCCAGGAATCGAACCAGGGTCTCCTGCATTGCAGGCAGATTCTTGAACAGCTGAGCTATCAGGGAAGCCTGCTTCAGATGGGCAGACATTAATGGAACGCAGAGAGTAAGAACTGCCTTTGGGGCTATTCAAGACTGATCCTTCCAGGCTACTGATTGTAACTTGATACTTCGTGTTTAAAAATTTAAAAATTCCAAGTTCCATTTGAGACCAAGCTTAGGGTTCTCCATCAGGTAAGCAAGTCTGATTTTCCATGCCACTTGAAAACTATCCATAGCGGTCTTTTCCCTTTAAACCAAGTTTCTTTCAGCACACATGGCACCAGATGCAACTAAGAAGAAAAAATTACTATCTTCAATTGACTATCATGATGGTAACCCCAGTTTTGTTGTATTTTTAAACTTGACAAAATGCAGATAATTATACTTCTAGGAGTCAATCCCAGCTTTGGCTATGAATTAAGGACATTTCAGAACATACATAAGAGAGTTCTAGGAAAACATATTTAAACAAAGAGGGAGGAATGACTACAGGAATCTAATGCTCAAGGGATAAAGATTAGATATTACAAGGGGTGTATCTGAAATACTGACTCTTTGTGACCCCATGGACTCTATGTAGCCCACCAGGCTCCTCTGCCCCTGGGATTCTCCAGGCAAGAATACTGGAGTGGGTTACCATTTCCTTCTCCAGGGGATCTTCCTGACCCAGGGATCCAACCTGGCTCTCCCGCATTGCAGGCAGACTATTTACTGACTGAACCACCAGGGAAGCCGTATTTGAAATACCAGACATATTAGAGAAAGTCCTCATCTACACTCTTATACAAATTTATTTTTGGTTCACTCAAAACCATGAGAGGAAGGAAATGCAAAGTCAGGCTACTATTTTCTGATATTAATGAGAAATTCTTCAAGCAGACACAAGGACAAAAAGGGATATTGTGTTCCATGAATCCCACTTCTAGGAATCTATACTAAGGAGACATCTCCAATACAAAAATACTTAGGCAAAGGTTACTCACTGTAAAATCATTGTAGTTACAAAATATCGGAAGCAACCTAAACATCAATACACAGTTGAGTGGTTAAATAAACTATTTATTTAATAGTGTTTTGCTATTTAGCAAAGTGTTTTGCTACCATAAAAAAGAATAAGGAAGATCTCCAAAAATTGACATGGAATGGTTTGCAGGATAGACTATTAAGTGAAAAGGCAAAATGCAAAAAAAAAAAAAAGAAATGTATCTGTGGTTACACTACACTTCATGCAAGAAAAAAGAGGCTATAAGAAAACACTCATGTAGCTGCTCATTTGTGCAAAAAAAATACAGTAAGGCTAACCCAGAAACTAAAGAAATTGGTTATCTAATGAGATGGACAGGAAGGGATGGAAAGGGGAGCAATGGGAAGAAATAGTAGGGATGAGGAGGGACTGACACTTGTGAGTTCACCCTTATGTGTAGCTCTGACTTTGAGAACCATGGTGATGTTGACATACCAAAAATATAGATAATTAAAATCAACCAGCATGTGTGTGCTTTAGGGGGAGAGAGCAAAATGGAATGCAAACACTAAGAATTCAACTGTATCACAAGTGAATAATGTAACCACACTGAAGAGGATGAGGAAAAAAAAAGAATTAGTCTTAGTAACTGGAAATAGTATCTTAACTTGAACCCGTTAAGACCAAAAAGAAACTGTGCCTAGAATTGTACTCTAACTAGTAAATGTGTTTCCCACAAGAGTTTGGGTTAGAAATTCTCAAACTACGTTTGTATACTAGGATTAAGGAAGTTAGCAAATATATTAACATATATTATAGATAATGAAGAGTCTTAGTTCTCACATCAGAGAAAGAAGGCTAGAATAAGCCATGGATTAGAATCAGAGGTATCAGAATGAGCTCGTGACTGGATAATAGATAGACAGAACAGACACACAAAAGAATGAAAGAAGATGGATATAGACACACGTGTTTGCATGGTTAGTTACGTCTTAACTCTCGGGGCCTAGAAGCAGTAACATTCCAGTACCACATATGGACACTAGGACCCTGGCCCTAACTTCTAAATACCATTCTGCAATAAAAGGAAACAAGAAAGGGTGGGGACAGAAAAAAGATTTCTAGAAATATTGCTAATAAGCCAACAGATGAGATAAAACAGAATCATTAAGAAAGGGTGGGGACAGAAAAAAGATTTCTAGAAATATTGGCTAATAAGCCAACAGATGAGATAAAACAGAATCATTAAGAAATAATCAAAAGTAAGGTAGAATCAAGGAATAAAGAAAAGGTGGGACAAACAGGAAACACTGCAATATAGTATATAGATTTAAACCTAATCATATGAATAATCATATTAAATGTAAGTAGTTTAAACACCCCAATAAAAAGGGAGAGATTGTCAATTTGGATAAAAAAGCAAAGTGTGTATCTTGTATCCAACTATATGCTGAATACAAGATACATACTTTACATATAAAGTCACAAATAGGTTAAAAGTAAAAGAATAGAAAATATATATCATACAAACACAGTCAAAAGAGAACTGGAATAGCTATATTATTATCAGACAAAGTACATTTCAAAGTAAAGAATATTACTAGGGATAAAAAATGTCCATTTCATATTTATCACAAGGACACTTAAGAACAGAGCTTCAAAATACATGAAGCAAAACTGACAGAACTTCAAGGAGAATTAGACAAGTCCAGAATTATAGTTGGAGATTTCAAAAGAGTATTTCAATTGATAAAACAAGTACTGAGAAAACTAGTTAAGGATAAATTTGACCATTATCAATGTTGACATACATAGAACATTCTACACAAGAGAAAAATACATATTATTTTCTAGCACACATGAAACATTTGCCAAGACCTTATTCCGGGCATTTTAACGACTTTCAATAAATTTTAAATGGTTTCAAGTCATATCAAGTATGTCTTTTCCCACAAAGAAATTAATTTAGAAATCAATAAAACACATTCCAGCTATTTGGAAACAAAATAACACAATTCTAAATCATCCATGAGTTAAAGAAGAAAATCAGAGACGTTTTAGAAGAAATTTTGAACTGAATGAAAATACAAGATATTACAAATTTGGGAATGCAGCTAAAACAGTATTTAGGGGGAAAGCTACAGCATTCAATGCCAATATTAGAAAGGAAAAGATCTCAGATCTCAAACCCATGATTTCATCTTCTACCTTAAGAAACTTGGGAAAAAAAACATTGAACCCAAAGTCAGTAGAAGGCAAGAAATAAGATCAGAGCCAAATCAATAGAATTTGAAAAAGTTAAAAAACAATAGAGAAAAATCAATAAAACAAAAACTTGCTCTTTCAGAAGAGCAATAAAGTTGATAAAACTCTAGCAGACTGATCTAGAAAAAGAGAAGATACAAATCACAACATGAAGATAAGAAAAGGAAACATCACTATAGAGTCTACAAATATTGAAAGCATAATCATGGAAGAGTATTAAAAAGCTTTATGCTGATAAATTTGATAACCTACATGAAATGGACTAATTCCTTGAAAGATACAAACCATCAGAGCTCACTCAAAAAAAAATTAGATAAACTGAATAGATTTATGTCTTTTAAAGAAATTGAATTTATAGTTTAATACCTTCCTGTAAAGAAAACTCTAGGCCCAGATGGCTTCAGTGGTGAATTCTATCAAATATTTAAGGAGGAATTAATACCAATTTTGTATGATCACTTTCAGAAAATGGAATAAAAAGGAAGAGCAATCAGGAGGTTGATTATAACACCGCTTGATATTAAGCATTATTATAAAGCTTCCGTAATCAAGGCAGTATGGGGGTAGACTAAGTATAGAAAAATGGATGGAGCACAAAAGAGAGTATAGACATGGACCTATACAAATAGAGAACTGATTATCAACAAGGGTGCATAGTCCGTTTAGTAGAAAAAACAGTCTTTTCAACAAACGATGTTCAAACAGCTAGATACACATATGCAAAAAATATATAAATGTACTTGGATCCACACTTTTGTACTATACAAAAAAATCAAACCAAAGTTGATTATAGACCTGACTGAATACAGAACATAAAAGTATAGAACAGCTAGAAGAGAACACAGGAGAAAACTTTAGTGACCTTGGGTTAGGCAAAGATTTCTTACATATGAAACCAAATACATGATCCTTAGAGGGATAAACTGATAAAGATCAAAAACATAACCTCTTTCAAAGACACTGTTAAGAGAATGAAAAATAAGCCACAGACTGGGGGAAAATATTTGTAATTCACATATCTAATAAAGGACTTATATGGAAAAAATATAAAGAACTCTCAACACTCAACTTAAAGATAATAACCCTTCAAAAACTAATGGGAAAAATATTTGAATAGACATATCACCAAAGAATATATGTAGATGCAAATAAGCACATGGAAAAATGCTCAATATCATTAACCATCAGGGAAATACAAAGGAAAACTACAATGAGATATCACTACACATCTTTAAAATATATAAAAATTGTAAAACTTACCATGCTAAGCGTTGGTGAGGACATGGAGAAACTGGAACTTTAGGTGTGAATATAAAACATTATAATCATTTTGGAGATCAGTTTGGCAGTTTCTAGAAAAGTTAAACAGATACCTACCATATGATCCAGTGATTCCACTCCTGGTATTTACACAAGGGAAACGAAAGCATATGTCCAGAGAAACACTTGTACATAAATATACATAGCAGCTTTATTGCTGACTGCCAAAAATTGGAAAAAACACAAATGTCTGTCCATCAACAAATGAACGAGTAAACAAACTGAGATACAACCTTTTAATGAAAAACTACTCAGGAATAAAAATGAATAAACTTGAAATTTAAAAAGAAATGAAATAAATACACATTGCCTCAAGATGAATCTCAAAATAATTTTGCTGAGTGAAAAAAGCCAGATTAAAAAATACATACTGCATGTTCCAAGTATATAAAATTCTGGAAAAATGTATATTATAGTAATGGAAAACAGATCAGTAGTTGCCTGGGAATGGGGAGTGGCATGATAAATATGCTCACTTTCTTAACTGTGGTGATTCCCAGGTATGTATGTATGTATGTGTGTGTGACACACACACACACATATACACCAAAATTTAAATTGTACTCTTTAAATATGTTTAGTTAACTGTATGTTTTTAATGATATTATTGAGATATAATTGACAATCAAACAAACAAAATCCTATGTTTTATTTCCATGTTTATTTCATGCCACCCACCACTGGAATATAAACTCCTTTAAGAGCAATGAGTATGTTAGACATTCATGTCCAGGCTAAAAGATATGAAACCATTTCCAAAGCCATGACACTGTAAAAACTAAAGGGAAATTTTCCTTGAAATTAAAAGACAGCATTTATTAGGTAACTTCAATCAATGACTCAAGTAGCAAAGATTAATAACTTTATGCAATTAAAAGTAATGACTTTAATACAATAGAATAAAATTTTAATCCAGCTCATGAGGTATGAGACAATTAGGAAAAAATGGGTGAGAGGGGCATAAAGTTGCTTGAGAAAAGGAGAATCCAGACCAGACCAGAAGTGCTCAGCTATAACGACTTAGGACTATGACCAGTTGGATCACAGAGAAGTAAATGGACATTTATGCCAATATACAATACAGCATTATAGCTATATATGAGTTTACTTTTAATTTTATCAAATTCATAACTTATATGGCTACTACCTCATAAATTAGAAAGGAATGACAAATTAGGTAATCTGCAACAACAATAACAAAATGGATTGATAGCTTTACTCTATAAACACTCATAAAACAATAATATGCTACTAACAGAAAGACAGTCAGATAAAAGAACAGACGATTCATGAAGAACAAATATATTTTCAAAGTGTCACTTTATAATTTAATATATTTATATATAATTTACCATTTTTAATCTATGAATTCTAAATTTTTAGAAATATTTATCAATGGCAAAAGAGTACTGTAATTGACATTTTCTTACACATTTAGCAGAGGGATATTGGCAAATATCTTTCCTGAAAGCTCTTCAAGCCTAAGTTTTTAATATTTAAAAGCATTTATATTTGCTTCTACCGTAAATAAATTAGCTTAAGCAAGTAATGAAATGTAAACCAAAAGATTTAAATAGAAAGTTACTAATCATCATCTTCTATTAGCAAAAAACTAGAAACAACCTATAAATGCAACAGCAGGGAAACTTCTAAATAAATGAACCTCAGGATGGAAAAATACATGGCCATTTAAAGCTATTTTTAATGAATTTTTTTAAAACATGGGAAAATTCTGATTGAATGAGAAATATCTGGACACAAATCTGTTTAGAACAGCATGATTCCAAATCTCTCACTCCTCCAGATTTTGAAAGTTTTGCCCTGTTCTTTAAGTACTTTCATCAAATTATGATCTTTTAGTGGCTTACTGCCAACCATATGACTAACCAACTAAAGGCCTGAGCATCATCAAACAAAAATTCTGAACTCAGAAAATCCAATCCATCCTTCTAATGCTAACCTGGCGTCAGTCTAGGGGTTAAATAACCACAGATTCATTAACAAAACACCCTCTGTGTCAAGAGGGACAGGAAATAAGCAGTGAAGAAAAATAGGGGCAAATGGGAAATTCAAATGCCTGAGATTTTTGCCCAGACTCTAGTCCATTATCAAGAATAATCTGGGATCATTCTGTAACATTAATACCCTACTTCAAACAAAGGTAAGGTCATTCTAAAATATAGTATCACTTCTTCCGAGTGAGTATCACACATTTCCAAGAGTGATAAAAAATTCACTCTTGGAACTCAGTTGCCAAGATGGCACCACCTTGGGCTGAGAGGCCAAGGAATAAAGGACTGAGGACAAACATTCCCACAGAAAAATCTTTTCTTAGCATTAGAAATGTTGTTTCAAACAGTCCTGATTTTCTCAAGTCTGAAGCCTTTTCATCCTGAGTATACTGAAATACTAAGATTACCATAAGGGATGACAGAAATGATCCCAAGATTACATGGTGGAATTGGCAGAATTATTCAATATGACTTTATCCAACAATTCTTTTTTTTTTTTATCCAACAATTCTTGATGGTCACATAAGAGAAAGGGAAATTAGCAAACACAGCATTTTCAACTTGGGTGTACATTTCTTTCCTTTTCACAGAGTATCATTTCAGTGCTGTTGATAGTTTGCCTAAAACAAACCCACAAATAAAACCAGCAAGATTCCTATGGTCGTTCTAAGCCATAGCCTATAGCATTAAAATAAAGTTAAATACCTACTAAATGTTGCAATGCTCCAATCCTTACCTCCTTTTTTATTATACAACAATTGTTATAGTCTCATTAGAGTACAATATGACCGTAAATCAAGAGTAACTGCTTACACCACCTTTCCACCTAACTTTTCCATTTTTCTCTTTGAGACATGTGGACAAACTCCCCATGAAACCTGAAATATGAATACCACCTTTACTAGAAAGCGAACTAAATGGGAAAAGTGAAAACACTAACCAAGCACTCAGACTCACTTATCACTCCAAGTCGCATCTCAAACCATCTCCCAAACTCCAATTTCAGCAATTAGTGGTCAAGGCAAAACTCCCCCTCTAAGAATGTGGTTCAGCAAAATAAGCAAGGGTTTCCATTCGCTTTACCGCAGACAACTGCTACTACTTACCAAGGTTAAAGTAAACCACCAAAAGAACCAACATCCTGGAAATTAGCCTCTAGGAGAAAAATGCATATTCTGTGTTTGCTTTTAAACACCAGTTTTATTTTAACCTGCATGAACCAAAAAAACACTACAAAGTGCAAAGGGAATCCAGAAAGTTGTAGACCATAAAACTCAGTACTAAAGATAGAAGCGAATATAGGTTTTCTGTTTTACACTGAAGCAACTATTATCTAAGCCAGTCTTTCAGAGGTCTGAAAGTGACTCCTCCCCCAGTAAAAATAAAGCACCTACTAGATTCATATTAAAATAGAATGAAATTCAGAACTCAGCTCAAGGGCATTATCCTTCACAAACTACCGTATACATTCCACCCATTAGCCATGAGCTACTCATTAGTACTTGAATTACTTTAAGTTTCCTTCTGCCCTGGAATATAGTATCATTTAATAAATGTATATTTGAAGCTACAGAACTAAAATTTAAACACATTAACCATGATTGCAGCGGTGGTTGCACAACTGTATACATTTGTCAAAATTCCCCAAACCTTACACTTAAAATTGGCAAATTTTATTGTATAAGTGTGTGTGTGTGTGTGTGTGTGTGTGTGTATAAAATCTCTCCAACAATATGAATCATATTAGAGCTCCATGGAACATGAATGTGAACTGATAACTCACTCATAAAATATGGATATAACAGTGACTGAGAGGGAAAGAGAAAAACTAATTTATACTACAGCAGGACTTTTCAGCCCCAGTATTACTGACATTTGGGGCCAGATGCTCCTTTGTTGTGGGGGAGTAATCTTGTAGGATGTTTAACAGCATCAGGGGCCTCCACCCACTGGATACCAGTTGCATCTTTCCCCCTTTGATTGTGACAACTGAAAATGTTTCCAGACAAGGCCAAATGTCTCCTGGGAGGAAAACCACTGCCTGTTTGAGAACTCTGCATAGTTCCTTTTTACAAGATCTATTATGTAAATTCAGCTAAAGCTAGAGGTGAAAGGTAACAATCACAGAAAAAGAAAAAAAATGGTGAATGATGATGACTTAGGAGTTATACAGGACACTTTCAAATATAGGAAATGAATACAACCAATGCCCTCCTCCATAGCTAAAGACAGGTAAATCTGAAAACACTTCAAGTCCATTTTTCCAGGAGTTGTTGTTAAGGTTTCATAGCTATACATCATCACCATGGACCAACTCTCTCAATAATGTTGTAAAGTGGTCATTTGTTCTAGTGGAACATAAAGGAATTAAAGAACTGATTACACACTCTGAGGACAGAATGCAAATAAGCCCCAGACTTCCAATGAAAATAGCTAGGACATGGAAGCAACCTAGATGCCCATCAGGAGACGAATGGATAAGGAAGCTGTGGTACATATACACCATGGAATATTACTCAGCCATTAAAAAGAATTCATTTGAATCAGTTCTAATGAGATGGATGAAACTGGAGCCCATTATACAGAGTGAAGTAAGCCAGAAAGATAAGGAACATTACAGCATACTAACACATATATATGGAATTTAGAAAGATGGTAATGATAACCCTATATGCAAAACAGAAAAAGAGACACAGATGTACAGAACAGACTTTTGGACTCTGTGGGAGAAGGTGAGGGTGGGATGTTTCGAGAGAACAGCATGTATATTATCTATAGTGAAACAGATCACAAGCCCAGGTGGGATGCATGAGACAGGTGCTCAGGCCTGGTGCACTGGGAAGACCCAGAGGAATCGGGTGGAGAGGGAGGTGGGAGAGGGGATCGGGATGGGGAATACGTGTAAATCCATGGCTGATTCATATCAATGTATGACAAAACCCACTGCAATGTTGTGAAGTAATTAGCCTCCAACTAACAAAAATAAATGAAAAAAAAAAAGAAAAAGAAAATGACATTTTAAAACTCAAGTCCTTAAATTCAACATTTGGTGACATTCAAAGCCCGAGATGTCCATCGACAGATGAATGGACAAAGAAGTTGTGCATACACACAATGGAATATTACTCAGCCAGAAACATTGAACACACTTGACTCAGTTCTAATGAAGTGGATGAACCCAGAGCTTGTTGTACAGAGTGAAGTAAGTCAGAAAAAGAAAGACAAGGTATATTAACGCATATATATTGAATCTAGAAAGATGGTACTGATGAACCTATCTATAGGGCAGCAAAGGAAATGCATACATAGAGATCAGACTTGTGGACACAGTGGGGGAAAGAGAAGGTGGAACAAACTAAGAGAGTAGCATTGAAGCATATACATTACCATATGTAAAATTAGATAGCCAGTAGAAATTTGTTGTATGTTGCAGGAAGCTCAAACCAGTGATCTGTGACAGCCTAGAGGGGTGGGATGAGTGGGAGGGAGGTTCAAGAGAGAGGGGACATATGCATACCTATGGCTGATTCATGTTGCTCTATGGCAGAAACCAACACACTATTGTAAAGCAACTATCCTCCAATTAAAAATAAATGCATTTTAAAAAAGAAAAAAAAATTGACACCACCTCTGCCCACAAAGGAAACTAACACAATCCCTATTAAATAAGGCCATATGTGAGACACACTAAGTAAATAACTAGTTTGAACTGTTCACCTCCTAACACAAGAGAGAACAAGGTTAAAAGAAAGAAACTGCTTCATAATTCCATGTTTGGAAATATGTTCCAAGGAAATAATCCCCAAAAGAAGTTAGATGACAAACATTCAAAGCATTGCTGATAGCAATTATTGCACAACTCCCAGTGCTGCAAACTAAGGCAAAGCAACAGACATAATACTTCATCAGACACACAGATGACAGTTGAAAGAAACCTGAGTTTCTAGTCCAATGCCTGGTCTCCAAACCACTGAGGAGACCTGAAGGTACAAAAGAGGGCTTACTGGCCATTTCCAGAACTTTTTTTTTTAAAGTAGTACCACCAGTACCATCCAGGTAGTGGTGCTAAGCTGCAAGATTCAGAAAAACAAAGAAACAAGCACAGTCAGATGGATAAATGATCTGGTTAGCCATGACATATTTTTGTACTGCATACAAATTATTACTTGTATGCAAATACTATATAATATACTGCATATAAACATGAACAATTAGATCTATAAAAACAAAGTATAATTTGTTAGTCAAAAAAAAATCTTTCAGATTACAGAGTTAGGGAAAAAATGAGATGCCTTTTTATAGGGAAATGAAATATGGCCCCAGAATTGATATAAGAATCAGCAAGAAACATGAGAATATAGACTTGCTCATTATTAACCAGGGGAACACAAATTAAAATCACAGTGATGCTATTAAACATCCAGCAGATTGGAAAAATGTTGAAGAGTTTAACAAGATCAAGTGCTGGAGAAGATGCAAAATAATTAGAAGTCCCACCAACTTACAACCACTTTTAAAAAGAGTTTATTTTGTTTGGTTTGGTGTATTTATTTTTTTTCACACTACACATTGAATGAAAACCAAAAGAGAAGTTTCAGGAAATGGCAGGCAGGCTCACCCTAATTTTATTTGCTCATTCCAATCACAATTATATTTAACGCCAGAGTGCTTTATATCATGTTGCTTGTTGTTGTTTAGTTGCTAAGTGGTGTCTGACTCTTTTGCGACCCCATGGACGGTAGGCTCCAGTCTCCTCTGTCCATGGGATTACCATCTCTTAATTTCCCAGGTGTAAATTAACCAAGACAGTCCTTTTCCATTTCTACTCCATAGTTTATATACCTCTCTTAAAAATAAAGTTAAAAATCAGGTTTGTGTTTTTCCATGCTAAAAGAATAATTAGGAATACAAATCTGGTACTGCTGGGGGGCAGTGTCAGTCACTCAAAAGAATAAATTTGCTAAATTACCTACTTCAGCACAGGTAACTGGACTGATCAGATTAACAATGGTCAGCAAACAGCAAATAACACACTGAATTTTGCATCACCCAAATGCAAAATTCTGGGTCCTCCTTTTTCTTTGGGACTCAGTTCAAACGTCACCTGCTTAGGGAGGCTTTCTACGATCACTGTATCAAGTAAGCCCCCATGCCACTGTCCCATGAATTCTGTCCTTCAGAGAACATATCACCAAAAATGTCATCTTTGCTTTCTTTTTATTGTTCATTTTCCTCCCTTCCTAACAGAGTATCTTGTTCATTCTGTTAAATCCCAGAAACTGACATAGAACAGGCACCCAATATTCCTAGAAAATTTCTTGAGCAAATGCAATGAATAAATAGGGAAGGCTGGCAGGTAAGCAAGTAAATGATTATCATATGAGTACTGTCAGCAAACACACACAGACAGACAGATAAATCTAACTTAGGCAGGGAACATGAAAGAAATACCAGTCTTCAGCTGATTGTTTTGTTTCAGAACAATTGCCTCAACGGAAGAGATGGGATGTAACGAGGAGATAGGGAAAACAGGAAAATGCTGTAGAGGTGACAGAAGAGAAAAGACAGTGGTAGTAAGATGGAGAAAAGGAAAGTGACACGCAAGCTATTGTAGAATCAGAGCATAGTGATTCACAGGATAAGAGTGAAGGTGAGGCCAAGCAAAAATCCAGCATTTATAACTTAGCCAACTGGAAATAACAAATACATATATAAGCAAAGAAGATTTGGGAGAGGTAGGAATGAAAGGGGAGAAAACAAGACTAACTCCATTCATTAATTGCTGGAGGGGGTTGTTGGGAGGCTCATATACAAAAGACTTGGCATAAGCTGCTCAACCTGGACTTAACCTGAATGCAGCTTTTTCTGTCTCTCTGATCAATGGCCCCATCTACAAACAGATTTTTTTTTAAAGTCCTCCAGAATCTTCATTAAACTTTACAACTGTAGGGACCTGATGCAGAGGGAAGTGAGAGGGCCCCAGAGCAGGGTCCGAAAATGTTGCCATGGTTACACAGGAACACTAGACTGAAGACGGGTCCCTTGAAGCTGGGCCCCAAGTCAACAGGCCCCAGGCCCCAAGGTTCAAATCACTTCTTCTGCCACCTGATTGATCTGGGACGGTGATCTGGGATGGGAGAACAGTATCCCAGTTTGGATGATGGTAGTAGAGCACATGCGCGTTAACTAATAGAGTTCAAGGGCTAATTTCTGTTAATTATCTTTGTAATGTATGACAGGTTATTATCACTGGTGTCTGTGTATGGTTGATCTTACAAGCAGAAAAGGAGGCCCATCTACTGGATGTGGTTTTAGCAGCCTGGAAGGGACTTCCTTTTAAAAACTAGATCTTCTCCAGTGCACTCCAATGTCTTAAATTCTTTTCATAGGAGCGAAGATAGCTAATTACCCTCATATAGACAAGAATTCCTTTCGCCACCCATAGGGAGTAAAAATGACCGGTCAGATTGCTGCCTGAAAGCAAGTTCAAGGGAGGAAGCAAGATCACTGTAGCTAACAAACGTTTACTTGGTAGGTGCCTGTGAGCTTTATCTGTGTGTCTATTTGTGGATTAGATAACTGTATTTAAGCTGGTGTCAGTGCCACAGGAAAATGCCTGATGATGCCCACTACTTTCAGCTTTGTTTCCTTAAAGCAAAGAGAAACTGCATCTCCATCAGTTTTTAACGCCTTGGCTTCCATCTTGTTCAAAGTGGTTGGGAACATAGAAGACAAGTTCACACCCTTGCCATTCTTACCAGCAGCAGGAGAAATTATATCCCTGCAGTTTGGCCCAGTAATTTGGAGCCTTTCAGGCATTATGATTTTTTTTTAAATGAGAGTGGACTCTCAGGATTTCTTATGTCTTGACCACACAAGTCACCAACTATAAAGGGGAAAGACATTTACAGGTTCAAACCTTTGGAAGTGAATGGGCAGTTGCCCAGCTGTCTAGGGAGGAACCCTGAGCCTGACATTAGGATCCCTTAGACAGTCTTGAGCATCCACTATCTGTAAAACAGTATAAGTCTCACTTGGGAAACTGAAGTTTTGAGGTGGTAGAACAGGAAAAAATGTGACAAGATGGCCCTGGCTTCCATTTTCTACAAAGGAATCATGTGGGATAACTACTCCCACTGAAGTTGTAAACGTTGACCTTTCTGGAAAACCTAGACTCCTCCTTTGTGTATGAAGCCTTGACCAGCCTGTGGGAGCCAAGGCTGAAACCAATGAGGCGTTTACTTCACAGTAGTGTGGGTTCTCAAAAAATACCCTCTAACCCATCTACCAAGGTCGACCTTGGAGAACTGTGCCCCTGGACATTGAGCATCAGGCCAGGGCAGGTGGAGAGGTCCAAACCAAAGCCTCATGTGAACATGACCTTGGGCTAAACTCTGAATCTCAGCTGCCTCTTCTCAAAATGAGGCATGGCAATTACTACCTCAACAGGCTGTTAAGAGGATTAAATAAGATAATTCACGTGAAATGTTTATCCTTATCCTTTAAGAAATGCTCAATAATCATGTAGCAACTATTAATAGTACCAACAATAATAACAACATCACCACAACCTGAATACACTTAAGTGCATACAGTTGGTAGTCCCGTGTTGCTACCAGGACCATTTTGTAAATCTTGCTTTGCTCCATCTGGACCACTCAGCACTTCTGCCTCTTCCAGCAGTAAAAATTCACTTTTAGAAAAACCATTTAAATCAAGAATTAAAATATCTTTTCCATCTTAAACCACTACATAACATACTTATCAGCTACAGGGCTGGTAATCCAATCTGCCTTGGATTATTGCTTGTTTGTTTTGCTAAGTATGAAAAACACACCAAAATATAGTAAAAGCTAAGTTGTTCCATGATCCATATGCCACACTAGAAACCATCTCAAGTCACATGGTAAGAAGATAACTATATATACTACTGTTCACCAAAACACCATTTCTTACAAGTAAACAGGAAATAAGTGTCCACAGGCAGGAAAATGGATAAATAATGATATATCCATACAAAGAATGGACTAGATAATGGGTCAGCAAACTTTTTCTGCAAAGGGCCAGATAGTAAATATTTTAGACTTTCCAGGCAGTACAGCCTCTGTCACAAACTCTGCTGCTTGGTGTGAAAACAGTTGTAAATAATACATGAAGTTTATTTACAAAAAGAGGTTTGGCCCAGAGGCCACAGTTTGTTAACCCCTGAACTTGAGCCACATCCATCAAAACGGACACACGTCGAGCAATGTAGAGCCAAATATGCAAGTTCCAAGACAATATGCATGGCATGATTCATTAACACAAAGTTTAAATATCTGAAGGCACTACTTCCTAATATTTGTGTGTATGTGCATATTAGTAAATGTATAAAAACAGGCTCAACTGATAAACTCTTGAGTTCATGACATAAAGATGTAGGAGAATCAACTGCAATTTTTTTTTATATTTCTTTAAAATCCACATATCCAACTCCAAAGCAAATAAGGCATAATGCCAAGACCTGATAAAGCTGGGTGGGAGACACAGCTAATTATCACATTATTCTCTGTCTTAGGATTATACTTGAAATACATATCAAAAATTTATTTTTAAATGTTTAGTAAGAACAGGCATTTCCCTTTATTTTGAGGAGACAAGGCTTAAGAATCAAGTTAAATGTGTTTTTGCTCTGCATTAATCTAATCCAATCACTAAAACAGAGGAGTAAAGAACTGCTACATTATAAAGGAGACCAGGTGTAAAAACAAGCACTCTGAGAAAGAAAACTATGTACTATAAAACACCTAGAAAAAAGTTGTTTTTAAAACAGTATTCACTGTTTTCTTAATTATAAAAGAATTCATGCTATGTGTAAGAGGAGAAGAAAAACTATGGGGGAAAAAAAACAAAGAAAAATGTCACCCATGAATTACCCTATCACCCAACCATAACTATTAACATTCTGATGGGAGTAGCTGTCTAGAATTTGTTATGTGCATTTTTTTTTTTACTTACAAAAATGGTATACCGTATATACATTCTGTTTTGTAGACAGCTTATTTGAACAGCTTTTTTATTAGAATATTCATGGATGCACCTCTCTTTTCCTGGATTTTTATCTCAAAATAGTACACATGCTATATACACAGACTTCAGTCCTGACAGCTTAAAAGACTTTGCTCAGACTTGTCAGCCAAGTGGAGAAGTGCATTTCACCTCCATTTGTCATCTAGACCAAATGGAAGCTTCCTCAAAGCCCTCAATGAGTCACCACTCAGAACTGCTTATTCTAAGCTGTTTATAAAAAATTTCAGGTTAGCTACCACTGCTGTAGACCAGGACTATCTAACAAAAAATACAACCTACAAAACTATTGCTTGTTGATCGTGAAAACATCTCTGAAGGATAAAAACTAAAACAACTGCCAACCTTACTTTGCAAACAAGAGCAGCTGCTGTTAGGAGATTAATAAGTAACTTGCTCGAATAACTTGCTCCTACCCTATAGCAGAACCTTCATCCCTTGAACAAGATTTACTGGAAACTCAGGGTTCCATTAAGCCAGAGTTAATGGCTGCTGGCTGAATGCTGTGCTACATCTACTACACTTCTTATCAGCAAGTAATTTAGCATCAACTGCACTGGAGCCTCCTGGGAAGCTGGAAAGAATATTGTTTATAATCTCATGCCTCTTACATGAACAAATTGAGCTTTTCTCAACTTTGCATCTTGATAAAAACCTCCTCTTTTCATCCCAAACCTGCCTTTCTAACAACTCCAAACATCCACCTAATCACCCTTCCTGCTTGGCCATGGAACATTACTGTTAGGAAAAAGAAAAAGGAGCGGGGGAATAAAGAGGAAAGGAATCATACCCACTTGGCCATGCCTCACCAGAACCTAGAAAAGGCACTCTTCCAGGCTGTAAAGGAAAAGTATGAGATGCAGCAGATATGCCCAGGAATCTATGCAGTCTAGTGGCCAGGAGTTCACTGATCCCACTCACCCCTCCATCACTCCCACTGACGTACTTTAAACTTTTTCCCTGTGACTTCTCCCTGTTTCTTTCTCTTGTCCCTACACCAGCTGTCTCTCTTGTATCTCAAGTTCAAATGCCTAAAAAAGAACTGCTCCATTTGGATCTTACCAGTCTAATCATCTCAAGTTCCACTGACCAGCCAACAAGCAAAGAGCCAAGTTCAGATCCTTTTCCTCGATCAATTAACTGCAACCGTGGTGGATGGTGGGAAGGATCAGAAGTACAGAGACAGCCAAATCTAAAGAACTGTCTGGGCCACTTTTGCCAGCAGAAGACTAAAGTGAGCAAGCTTATGAGAGCTGGCTGGTCTTTTAAAGCTACTGTTATCTCATGCTGAACATATAATAGTCTCAAACCAACTTCTTCTAAGGTCTGCATTTCCATGAAGGCATTACCAATAACCAGTTCGTCAAGCACGATAACTGGGGTTCTCATTCATTCAATTCATTCACAGATATCCTTGCCACAATATAAAGTGGCTTTTCACTGTCCTGTATTCTCCATTCCCATTTCACCCTGTATTAGACCTTTGGTCTTTCTTAGTTAACCTGGTTTCACTGTTTATTGCCTTTCTTATTCCAACACAATCTGTTTATTTTTTCCTAGATTAGATCTATAAACAACTTTCAAAGTTACCACTCCCTGCTCAAAGCTATGGTCTGGTCATCTCATCCCCGTTCCCTCCCCTGCTGGCAGACAAAATAGGTCCAAACGCTAACCCGTGCAGACGACCCACAATAAGGCTTATGCCTACTTCCCAGACTCATCACATGCTTTGTCCCTTATTACAGCTAAACTCACTTCTGTCCCAAGACACAAACCATTCGGTGGTCTCCAGACCTCTCTGGATAACACTTCCTCCATCTGATAGCATTTATTACCCTCCTAGGGCACCACTTGCCAAAATCCTGTCATTCTCCAAGGTCAATTCTGTGCACATGACCTTTCCAAACTCCCCAGCAAAATGAGCTCTCTCCCTTGGTCTTATAGCACTTAATTGAAACTTCTATTACTTCTAGTCCAGTGCTGTCCAGTAGAGATGTGTCTAAATGTTCTAGTAGCTACATTCAAATTGAAAAGATGAAATTTAATAATATTGAACACAATGTCAAAAATACTACCATGTCAACATGTAATCAATATAAAAAGTGAGATACTTTATATGTTTCCATATTACAGCTTCAAAATCTGATATGTATTTTACACTTAGAGCATATCTCCATTGTGAACTAACCATATTGGAAGTGCTCAAGTGGCTGTCTTTTTGGATAAGGCATGACCAGCTCTTTCAAGCTAAAGATGGTGTTGCTTCCTTCATTCCCACTCCATAAGCCCATGTTAAGACTTTAAACTTTAAATTTTTTTTTAGTCCCAAGCTTCTAATTTATCACTCCTCCTCTTTCCCCTTTGGTAACCATAAATTTGTTTTCCAGGTCTGTGAGTCTGTTTCTGTTTTCTAAATAAGTTGGTTTATATCATTTTTTTTTAGATTCCACATATGTGGTATCATATGATACTTGTCTTTAACTTCACTTAGTATGATAATCTCTAGGTTCATCTGTGTTGCTGCAAATGGCATTATTTCATTCTTTTTATGGCTGAGTAATATCACATTGTGTGTGTGTATATATATCAATATACACACACCACATCTTTACCTATTCATCTGTTGATAGATATTTAGGTTGCTTCCATATCCTTGCTACTGTAAGCAGTGCGGTTATGAATGCTGGGGCACATGGACCTTTTCAAATTAAAGTTTTCATCTTTTCTGGGTATATGCCCAGGAGTGTGACTGTCGGATCATATGGTAGCTCTATTTGTAGTCTTTTAAGGAACCCCCATGCTGTTCTCCATAGTGGCTGCACCAATTCACATTCCCATCAACAGTGCAGGAGGGTTCCCTTTTCTCTACACCCTCTCCAGTATTTGTCATTTGTAGAGTTTCTGATGATGGCCATTCTGACTGGTGTGAGATGCTACCTCAATGTAGTTTTGATTTGCATTTCTCTAATAATTAGCAATGTTGAGCATCTTTTCATGTGCCTGTTGGCCATCTGGATGTCTTCTAAACTTTAGTTTTTCAGGCTATTATACCTTCCTTATATTGGTATCCTCTAGAGCAGAAGTCAGCAAACTAAGGCCTAAGAGTCAAATCTAGCTGGCTACCTCTTATTGTAAATAAAAGTTTTATTTTAATATCTTTGCTTATTCATTTACGTTTGTCTATGCTGCTTTCACAGGACAATGGCAGAGCTGAGGAGATGCAACAGAGACCGCATGGCCCACAAAGCCTAAAATATTCACTATCTGGCCCTTTACAGAAACAGTTTGCTGATTCCTTCCACAAAGCAGTAATTCACAAGTGTGGTCAGTAGGCCAGAGCTGGTCAGCAAGCCATTGTAAGTCTCAAATGAGAAGGAGGTTCCATCAGAATGTAGATTTTTTTTTTCTATAAGATCTTCTTAATGAAGAAAGCAGTATATTAGCTAATAGTCTGGCACTCGGTCTGCATCTCACCATAATTGTTTAATTGATTTGATTGTACTTATGTCATATAATTTAAAAAACTGTATAGGCAAATACAGTGATTTTTTTTTGTAAATAATACATTTATTTATTTATGGCTGCACTGGGTCTTCATTGCTGTGCCTGGGCTTTTCTCTAGTTGCAGTGAGCAGGGATAACCCTCTAGTTGTGGTGCACAGGCTCTAGGGTACAGAGACATCAGTAGTTGCGGCGCACGGGTTCCAGAGCACTGGAAAGGTAGTTGTGGCACACAAGCTTAGTTGCTCCATGGCATGTGGGATCTTCCCAGATTAGGGATCGAACCTGTGTCATCTGCACTGGCAGGCAGATTCTTAGTCACTGGACTACCAGGGAAGTCCAATTTTTTAACTTCGTTGCTTCTGAGGCTCTAACTTGGATAAAGAAGTTTCTCTGATTCCTGTATTTATATATGATCTCTATACTTTCTTACAGAATTTTGTTTTGTGTTCATATCTAAGCATTTAAGCCAACTAGACTTTTTAATAAAATTCAAGTAAGGGCTCCAATTTTATTTTTTCCAAATATACAGTAGCATTAGAATCTTTTAAACCTACCTTCTCTAAAATGAATGTCCCTTTTCATATATTAAATTATATACACTAAAAATAAATAAATTATATACACTAGAATTTATTACTGGATTCTCTATTATTCCACTGACCCACTTGTCTCTTTATAAGTCAACATCATACTGAATTAACCAGGGACTTTATAGTTTTATTAATGGCAACCCACTCCAGTATTCTTGCCTGGAAGATCCCATGGACAGAGGAGCCTGGGAGGCTGCAGTTCATGGGGTCGCAAAGAGTCAGACACGACTGAGCGACTTCACTTATAGTTTTATTAACTATGCATTGCTATGTAACAATATTACAATAAACGTAGAGACTTAAAACAGCACACAGTTACTATCTCAGAGTTTCGGTGGGGTCAGGAGTCTGGGCACAACTTTACTCTGTCTTCTGTTTCAAGATCACATTAAGCTTCAATCAAGCTGTTGGGTGGTTGCAGTCTCATTTGAAGCCAAAATGGGGAAGGATGTGCTTCCAAGATCACTTGACTGATGGATTCATTTTGTTGCTTGTGCACTGTCAAACTGAGGGCCTCAGTTTCTTTCTGTCAGCAGAAGACTGCCTTCAGTTCTTGCCACGTGGTCTTCTCCATAGGGTAGATCACAACAAAAGAAACTTGTTTCTTCCAAGCCAGCCAGGGACAAAGTCTCTCAGGAAGACATTACAATCTTATCTAATATAATCATGTACATGTATTCACACACATTGAAACAGCTTTGTTTAAAAAAAAAACAAAAAAGAACCACCTTTGTTGTATTCTCTTAGTTAGAAACTAGTCACAGGTCCTGCCCAAACCCAAATGAAGGAGATTACACAAGAACATAAATACCAGAAACGAGGATGATGACAGTGGCCATCTTATATACAATAGTATATTCTGATAACACTGGTAAGGCATAGACTTCCTTCCCCCTGTCCCATATGTCTCTTGCCTTCTCCGGCATTTATTCTTCTACATAAACATTGCTTTTATCAAGTACCACTCCCTCCCCCCAAAAACTTCCATTGGGACTCTATTTGGAATTACATTAAACACATTTTAAACTGATAATTTTATAGTACTAAATCTCCCCACTGAAGAACACAATGTTCTTTAATCTGTTCAGATCTTATAATCTTCAATAAGATTTTAGTTTTCTTCATATAAGAGCCTTACTTTTTTTTAAACTATTCTGAAGTAGTCATGATTTCTATTGCTACTGAGACTGAAATTTTTTCTCCCTTTTCTTTTCTAAGGCTTATGCAAAATAATGAAAAGCAATTAATTTTTGTATTTTTATCTTGCATCTAACCACTTTACCAAATTCTCATATTAGTTTATCTTTAGACTCTATTAGGTTTCTTCTGATACAATAATTGCATCTGTGAAGAGATAAACTCATCTCACTGAGAAATAAGCATTGGTAATCTGAAGCAAGAATAAAAGTCTCTATACTCCTGGGGGGGAGAAGATTGATTATTCAGTAGGCATGGTAACTACCAGCACCCACTTCTAAACTGATTCGATCAGTGGCAATTCAGCTCAGTCTAATCATCAGTGACAACTCACCTTGTTTCAGGGAACATACCTCTAGAAGCTAATTACAGCGACAGCCTCACACAACTCAAGGTCAACCAATCAACAGCACAGCAGTGACTATGCTTCCCAGAGGCAATCAACAACAATCTCACCCAAATAGCCATGATTCTAAGGCCAAGGGCAACCACTCCTTCTTCTGTAACCAAAGCAACCATCAAACACCACCACGCTTCCCCAAAAGATCAGCAATCTGTTTCACTCATAAACTCTGCTTGACTAGTACTGATCTCTTACTTTGTTAAGTAATAAATTCAGGGTTTTGTTTTACACTTTGCTGCTGCTGCTAAGTCGCTACAGTTGTGTCCAAGTCTGTGCGACCCCATAGACGGCAGCCCACCAGGCTCTACCGACCCTGGGATTCTCCAGGCAAGAACACTGGAGTGGGTTGCCATTCCCTTCTCCAATGCATGAAAGTGAAAAGTGAAAGTGAAGTCGCTCAGTCATGTCCAACTCTTCGAGACCCCATGGACTGCAGCCTACCAGGCTCCTCCAACCATGGGATTTTCCAGGCAAGAGTACTGGAGAATGAATATTAGTCTAATCTTGATAGAGGGAAAACTAAGACTTCCTAACTTCTAAGTGCAACTATAAACAAATACATTCCCCCCTAAGGAATGGAAACTACTCCAAACTCCAAGCATCCAATTGCAGACACATGGAAGACACCAATTCAGTGGGTGAGAAAAATACTAGATTGGCTGCATCTTGCTTATGGAACCTTCTCCTCAAACTAGCCTCATGGTACTACAGATCACAGGAAAGCATATGTTAAGAATTTATTTATAACAAACTATCACAGGCCAGAGTCATATCCCAGAAATCAGAATCACCTTAGGAATGGTTTAAAAAAAATACATACCCAGGTCCCTCTCCAGATCAATTAAAACAGAAACCTTATGAGATAGGACCAAACAACTGTTTTCAAAGCCCCTTAGTGATTCTGATGAGCACTCCTCTAGTTAGGAAAGATTAGCAAGGTCTCCTAAGAGTGACAAGGCCATTTTGGTTTACTAAGAGATACTGGACACCTAGCCTCAGACTTTTGAGCAAAGCAGACCAAATCAACAGGCCCATGCTAGATACTCAATAGGGTTTCCCTGGTGGTTCAGTGGTAAAGAATCTGCTTGCCAAGCAGGAGATGGTTCCATTCCTGAGTCGGGAAGATCCCCTGGAGAAGGAAATGGCAACTCACTCCAGTATTCTTGTCTGGGAAATCCCATGGGCAGAAGGAGCCTGGCAGGCTACAGTCCATGAGGTTGCAAAAGAGTTGGACACGACTTAGCAACTAAACAATAACAAGCTACTCAATAGCTAGATATTCCCTAGCTATCTCCAGATCCAAGATGAACCAGGCCTGCTATTACACAGTTCTCCCTGAATCAGTGGCTCTCAATCCTATTTGCACAGCTGAATCACCTGGAAGATTATTTTAAAACTATAAAAGCTGGCACCCTCCTCCAGGCCAAATGAATCAGAACCTCTTACCGTGAAGTCTAAGCATATAGTATTTTAGGGCTCCTTAGGCAACCCTGATGGGCAAATAGGATTGACCACCATTAATGTAGTTTGCTCACCTGACCCAGCCCATCTTTTATTTCAGTACAAGGCAACTGCAATTTCCCCTACAACAAATGATGATGAAAAAGCCTATCACAGCTTACAAAAAGCATAAAGAAAATCTTCCACAGTAGAACTGGGATCCTTAATTCTATCACCAAACTCTTTCACAGGCTTACAAGTTCAAGTGATCAAATAACCAAAGGGAAATCAAGACAAAGAAAAGCTCTTTCCTATCTTCCCCTCTTTATGTCATCTTCTTGATGAATATTGAGACTCTACATCAAAAGGTACAAAAATGTTCAGCCAAGAATGAAAAGCATTCTGTCAAGGCAAGTAGGATAACAGCCAAAAAAGGAAATTTAAGAGCAGTAATCCAATGATCTGCCTGTCATGTGGAGATAAGCCAAATTGGAAGCTGCTGTAATGGGTTCAAAGGAGAAAAAGACATAAGAATATATTTTTTACAGTGCACTTCAAATTGCTTTAGTGGTGCATTAGTCACCTATGTCAAAGGTTTAACATGTTTAAACAGAGAAACACAGTCACAGATGACTTTCCATTCAAAGCACCTTTTTAAGTGCTTCCTTAAAACAGTACATAATGCTGAACAGTCAACGAATCATCAGGAATGGAGTCCACGGTAGGGTCAAATCAAGAACTCCAGCTGTAATTAAAATTAAGCAGAGTGTTTCAATCTATCTGGATAAAAAGTCAGCTTTTTCTAAGCAACTATGTAGCGGAAAAAACTTAATGTTCCACAAATGCTATAAAAGGTAGTGCAAGTGGCCTAACTGCACGTTCATATAGGAAGTAAAGTGAATTAAATAAGAAAAAAAAAAACTCTTCAGATTATAATGCACAAGTTGTATAATAAACACGGAGGGTTATCATTGTGGTGACAGAAAAATAGAAGAGCCCTGACCCATGTAACATCAAGTTCCCCACCATACTTTGAAACTCTGCTGCTTCCACATTAAATTAATCCAGCAAGGTCTGAATTAGATCAGAAGACACATGGGGCTCCACTTGATGGGAAGAAATTCAATGAGCAGAAAAAAACAGCAGCAACCTTCAGAACTTCGTTCCCATTTATCCAACTCCATTCCCTGATGACCAGATAACCTTGAAGAGGATGTGGTTTAGTAAGCCTGTTCCAACCTAGAACACCCCCCTTAACACAAAAGCTCTTAAGTTGAAAAGTAGGTACCAATATCTATTAGAAGATCCCAACTGTTGCCATCTCAGCAGATGCTCTATTCAATCACTCACAATCAACTCCGTATTTAATTAGTTACATGCAAGGTAGAGATACAGATATAAAGGACTTCCAGTTAAAGATGATGGATTGAACACATTCATTTACCTTGGCTAGCTCCCAAAAGTCCACTGAAATGACTGGATTTTTTTTTAAACCCGCAATAACAAAGAGAATGGAAGAGGAGACAACCACAATGACATTTTGGAAGCTGAGAAAAAGCCAAATCTTATGGCAGCTGTGAGCAAATCCAAGAATAAAATATTTGCACACAAGCACCCCCAGAAGGCAACTCCATGCACTCTTGGGACCAGGCACAAAAGGGAGCTAAAACATGGAGAATCTGGGAAAAGCTTTTGGAAAAGCAATTAGATCCCCTCCAACTTCCAGTCTCTGCCTTCTCCCCCATTCTATCATGGGTTCAGAGATTTACTATCTAGGGAGAAGGAACTAGAGAACATAAGCACAGTGGACACTGGATTCTACACTTGAGACAGGAGCTTAAGCAAAGGTGTATTTATATTGCACGTGGAGACATCTATAAACCTAACCTTGTTTATCCAGAGAGAAGATCGGAAGATTCTTCTATAGGAAATCTGATTAGACCAAAGGAAAAGACTCAGTTCCAAAACTCAACGGCCCAGCTAAATCACCCAACTTACAAACTCTCATTTCATGCTAAGAGGCTCCAGTCAGCATTTCTAGAGCTCCACTCTTAAACATATATAGAACAGAGAGCAAATGGTTACCAGAAATTTGAGGTCAGTCTGTAGTATGCCAGATAACACAGAAGCTGGGAGGAAACTGCAGAAAGAAGCAAACTTTTTTTTAAAAAACCATCATTAATATTGTCAGAAGGATCTTAAAATATTACATTTATGAAACAAGAGTGGGATGCTAGAAAAAGAAATGCTCAGACCTCAACAGGGAGCTCCTAAAAATCAACATATAAAACACATGAAAAATGCAATAGCAGGCAAGGTAAACTGGGAGAGATCGTCCAGAAGGCAGAACAAAAAGACAAAGAATTAGAAAACAGAAGGGAGGAAAATTAGAGGATCTAAGAGGTCCAACACTAAAACAGACACAACAGAGAAAATGAAAGGAAATTTAAAATAAAGCAAAACAAAACAAGAAAACTTCCCCAAATGGAAGGACCTGAGTTTTCACATTGAAAGGGTACAGAGGAAAGATAGAAATAAACATATGGCAAGAGGTAGTATTGTGAAAGTTCAGAGCACTAGGAACTAGGAAGATTCCAGATACTTTCAAAGAAAAGCAGAATTTAAGAAGAATATTAAAAAAAAACTCATTTGGATTTCTCAACAGCAACAAGAGCAAGAGACCTGGGGGAGAAGAGAAAGTGACAGAAAAATTCTGAGGGTAAATGATGTATGAACTAGAATCCTATACTCAGCCAAACTATCAAATTATGTGCAAGAGCATAATAAAATGTTCATACCTGCAAAGCCTCAACAAATTAACCTCTCACGAACTCTTTTCCATAAAGTTACTAGAAGGTTTGCTCCACCAAAATGGATGAACAAAAAAGAGGAAGACAGGACATCTAGGAAACTGAAGACTCAATGTAAAAGGAGACAAGATTCCCCAGGATAATGGTAAAGGGAGATTATAATGATGTCAGCTGTTTCAAAGGCCCAGCAAACACTAGTCTACTCTGGGAGAAACATCTCTAACAATATTAATGATTGTTTTTTAAGACTAGGAAACTGACAGGATACACGACGTGTTTCAATACACTAAGTGAAGATTTGCAGTTCTTCGGGGAGAATATGGGGATAATTTAGTGGTGAAAGAAGAAAATTAACAAGTAAAGGATAAAACAAGGCAACTTTTAACTGAAAAGGAAAAGCTGTGCAAGCAATCATAATAGACACTACAAGGTTCAGCTGTGAATCAGCTTACCTAATTAATATGATCACTGAAAAAAAAATATATGGTCACTGACTACTGCTCTAACCAAGTTGATATGATACTGATAAAAGATATATTAGGGTCTACGCAATTTAGGAAAGATGTGAGGGAGGGAGAAAGGAGTAAGAGAACTAGATCATGATCTTCCACAGTAGGAAGACAATATATAACACCTAATACTGAAAAGTAATAGATTAACTGCTTTGTTTAGAAACGAAGGTAACACGGTAAAAGCAGCAGCTAGTAAACGTTGGTAAACATTCTATTGAAATACCTAGCATACAAGACATTCAATGAATGTTTGTTGAATTCCAAAGACACGCAAAAGGATAGTGTAGCCTTAAGTGTGCGCCCAAATTCAAACACTTTTGTAAAACGTTAGGGGCTGTTAAGACTTTCCCCCCTCTATTTAATCCAAGTACCTAAACTTTATGGATGACAAAAGAAAAGAAATGTTCTGACCATTATTTCTTTTAATCTTCTCCCTAAAAAGATTAGAGATGCTTCCAAAATTTAAAAAAAAAAAACACTGATATTTCACCATAAGAGAATTTGGTATCAGAATTGATCAAGCAAATTTCCTCTTTGGATCATCAAAGAAGAAACGAAATCCAATATACACTGGAATGAAGCAAGGATGTTTCTCTTTACCATATTATTTAGTGGATGTAACTATAGTGGATTTCAATCTTGGCTTAGAACTCAGATGAGTGTTTAAAATACATTAAAAAATTTTCTAAATCAAAATAATTTACCTTGTAAGCATCACATTTATAGTTTTCCTGTTTGTTGTTGAAAAACTGTATTTGTCATGGAGTTGGTTTTTTTTTATTAGAGTAAGATAGATATCTTTTTTATTCAAGCTTAACAAATTCCAATTAAAATTTTAGATAAGTACAGTGGCTGGCAAACTAGCTGATCATAAAAATATAATAACCGAACTATCATTAGAAGATCAAGTCTTGTAACGTTCTCTATTCCACCTTTTCACGCATCACTGTCAGGAACACGTTTAAACCACCACAGGTAGACAGAAAATATCGCTTTTAAAAACCCTCCCAATTGAGGTGAGTTGAAATAAATACATGAGCCCAAGAGTAGTTAACAAAATTTCATTTATTCATCCATTTGTTAAATACTTCCAGAGTAAACCTTCTATGTGTCAGGCACTGTTTGCTAGTCTTAAAGCTCAGGATAACTTACTACTAGGTGTGTTTTTCCCTCCTCTGAAAATGAAACATACAATTCAAGGACCATAATGGAGCCACTTACCTAACATTCAGGTGATACTATTTAACTGGAGGATCATCCCATCTATTTCAATACTATTACATAAAGGACCACCTACCTTTATCTCCAAATAAAAAGGAGAATGTTTCTCTTCTTACTTGCGATTGTGTTGTGAGTGCTTGGGTATAGTGGTTCCAGACAATAGTAAATATAGGGAGTTCTGCATAAGATTCTCTTTTTCTACATATTAACTTATTACTATGTAAAGTCCACTAGTGCAGAGGTTGTGGGCCCTGTTGACATTTTGAGCCAAATAATTCTTTCTTGTGAAGGGTTGTCCTGTGCCTTATACTATGCTTAGCAGCACCTGTGGCCTCTACCAACGAGATACCAGTAGCACCCCACTCCCAGCTGTGACCAAAATATGTCTGCAGACATGGCCCAATACTGGTGGGGGGAGAGGCAAAACTGTTTGCTGCTGAGAAGCACTGCTTTAGAGGAACATCTCAGAGAGGGAGAGTGACTATAGATAGAAGAGGAGGCCAGATAAAACAAGATCTTTCTTTTTTTTATTTATTTTAATTGAAGGCCAATTACTTTACAATACTGTAGTGGTTTTTGCCATACATTCACATGAATCAGCCGTGGGTGTACATGTGTTCCCCATCCTGAACCCCCCTCCCACCTCCCTCCCCACCCCATCCCTCTGGGTCATCCCAGTGCACCAGCCCTGAGCACCCTGTCTCATGCATCGAACATGGACTGGCGATCTGTTTCATATATGATAATATACATGTTTCAATGCTACTCTCTCAAATCATCCCACCCTTGCCTTCTCCCACAGAGTCCAAAAGTCTATTCTTTACATCTGTGTCTCTTTTACTGTCTCGCATATAGGCTCATCGTTACCATCTTTCTAAAATAAGTCAGAAAGAAAAATACCAATACAGTATATTAATGCATATATGAGATCTCTCATATCTGTAGGTACATCCATCTCTTGATGCTACTGGTCTACCACCGTTTTAAGCTCAAATGTCTTCTAGTCCTAAATCCGAGGTATGGGAAGAGAAGTAGTCGCATTAAAATGATTCAAAGAAAACAGGAAGGAAAAAATTCTGCCTAATCTTTTGTCCATCTTCCACTTAAAAGAACACCAAGATCATCCTTCTTGTAAATTACCTAACATAATCCCAGAAGTTTTGACAAATATTTGAGTACCTACTACATGCCAGAGAAAGATACATTTACCAACTGCATTTACTGAACAGGCAAATCACTCTTATAGACAGTATTTTCTTCATAAACTCTTCATTTGGTGAAAAATTCTTAAATATGATACTAAAAGCACAAGCAACAAAAAAATAGGTAGATTGGACTTTATCAAAATAAAAAAACCCTTTGTACGTCAAGGGACACCACCAAGAAAAGTGAATAAACAATCCATAGAATCAGGGAGACCTGGCGTGCTGCAGTCCATGGGGTCACGAAGAATCGGACGTGACTGGGCAACTGAACAACAGGAGAAAATATTTGCAAATGATGTATCTGATAAGAGACTTGAATCAAGAATATATAAAGGACACATACAACACATACAACAATGTTTAAAAAATAACTGAAATAAAAATTGGGTAAAAGACATAAACAGACATTTCTTAAAGAAGATATACAAATGACCAATAAGTACATAAAAAGATGCTGGGTATCACTGCTCATCAAGGAAATTCAAATCAAAACCACAATGAGATATCTACTAGCATGGCTACAATTTTAAAAGTCAGATAATAACAAATGTTGGCAAGAACGTGGAGAAATACTTTAAATCACAGTACTCATACACTGCTGGAAGGAATGTAAAATGGTGCAGTCACTTTGGTAAACAGTCTGGCAGGTCTTCAAATGATTAATCAGAGTTACCATATGACCCAGCAAATCCACTCCTAGGTATATACCCAAGAGAAACGAAGACATACATTCACACAAAAACTTGCACATAAATGTTTATAGCACTGACTCATAATAGCCACAAGATAGAAATAACCCAAATGTCTATCAGTGGACAAGTGAATGAACAAAATGCGATAGTGTATAAGCATGCAGTGGAGTATTATTTGGCCATTAAAAGGAATAAACATGAATGAGAACATTATGCTAAGCAAAAGAAGCCATTCACAAAGACCACATGCTATATGATTTCATTTAGATGAAATGTCCAGAAAAAGGAAATCTATACAAAAAGTAGATTAGTGACTGCTTAGGGTGGTGAGGGTTATTGAGAGCAGAAAAGAGAATGATAGCTAAAAGGTATGGGGTTTCTTTTTCAGGTAATGAAAATGTTCTAAAATTGACTGGGGTGATGGTTACACGTATCTGTGAATACACTAAAAACCACTAATTTGTACACTTTAAAAGGGGTGAAGTATGTGAATGAGATCTCAATAAAGCTGTTTTTTTCCTTGCCATTTAAGGTACAATGGAAAACAGCATTTGTACCATGGTTTATTCACGAAAATGTCTCATTTAAAAATACCCTTGCATCTGGAGAGATCTCATTCGTTGGTTGTGAAGTATGAAGTGACTATTGAATGCTATTTAAACTATTAAATTCATCAGGTAAACATTTAAGAGACTACAGAAATCTTGAAAGTAGGAAAAAAATGAAAATGCAGGCATCAAGCAACTTCAGAGGGCATAAAATGTTGTGCTTAAGATGTATTAGGGTGCATTAAGGAATTGGATTCAGGAGGTTGGGGAGGGGAGGGAGTAAACAAGAAGAGTTAAAAAGCTCCCATGAAAAGTCTTCCTCTAGAAGGCTCCCTTCTTTACCAGCAAGCAGAGACGCTGGAAGATTTTTCAGGAAGCTAAAAATAATTACCCATATGATTTACTCCAGGAACAAATAGGAAGTCAAGTAAATAGGAAGGGCCAAACACAAAGAGACATAATGAAACAAACAAACAAAAAAGCTAAACCAGTTCCCAGGAAAGCTTACTGGGAAGTTTCAGCAATCAGCAGGCATTCTTGCTTTTTCCAAGAAGAACATAATATAGGATCTGGGCAGAGCTCACAATTCCACTACTGAAATTTCAGCCCAAGTAAAGTCCATTGCTGTGGTTGCCTGTGTGATACACCAGTTAATCTATCTTATCTCATTGCAGAGTTCTTGGTATGCCTGATCCCCAGAGTCCAGTTTCCCGACCTGAAGAATCGCCAATGACAAGGAATGTCCGCAGGGGGCGGGGGGCGCATTAGGAATTTTTTTTATCCTATAAATCTCAGTTCCCGCCTTGGTCATTACAAACAGCCTGTTTGACCATCAGGCCGAGTCTGAGTACCTCATAAAGCACTGTGCCCCACTTTCAAACCAAAATTAGGGCTAACTGGGGGGGCGGGGGGAAAGGCAAAGAGAAAAACCACCAAAGACGGGGATTGGCTTTTTCTGCAAAGCCTCAGGTTTCAAAACGACTGCCTTGAAAGCTGAAGTGACCCAGATTATTGGGGGGGGGGGGGGGGGTAGTGACATTCACTGTCCTGTAGGGTGGCTGTGGCTTGGTTCAGGAAAGGAAAACTTGGGGAGAAGGGAGTCATCTACACGGATAGAGAAATAACGGGGAATGGTCTTTAGGTACCACCTACTTCAAATGAATCACTGCAGTGTCAGCCCTGCACTGATTCCACGAATTGCCAAACAGGATGAGGTAAGGCACAAGCCTGGAGTCCGCCCCCCCACTCCTCCAGCGCGCAGAGGCTTCTGCTGAGGGGCTGACGTCACCCTTCTGCATTGAGGTTCAAGGACCGATAGCAGCACCAGTTAGATGGGGAGTAGAGTTGGGGCGCTATTGCTGTCGCCAAGTGGTGGGGGTCCTTCCCTGGGGCTCTGCGGAATGGGTTCACGCAACGACACAAAGATGAGTGTAAGGGTGCAGGCGAGTGAGCAAAAGGTCCTAAGACCTGGGTCTCCGAGAAAACGCAAAGATGCCCCTGGTTTATGTAAGACCCTCTTCCCTTCGTGCGTTGCGGCGCGGCGGCGGCGCCCACCCACTATCAGTGCGCTTGGGGGGGGCCTTTGATCTCCCTTGCCCGGCCAAGCAGCTCACGGCTCCCGGCGCTGCTTCTCGCAGCCCCGCGGGGTCGGGAATAACCGGGAATCTGGGATCAAACCCTGCGCTCTCGCGCCTGCTCCCAGCCGGCCACAGGTTAGCGCCAAGGGGCGCCGCGAACCGGCTGTAAGGGAGGATGGGGAGGGGGATCCAGAGAGGAAAACAGCCGAATAAAACCGCAACTTTCCCCAGAGGCTGACCCTAACCCGCGAGCTTAAAAGAACAAGTCAATACATTAAAATATTTTGGAAAGGTCGACAACCTGCAGTCATCGCCACCACGCAGCCCCTTGCAACCTACACCGGGCGGGGTGCAGGGTCCGAGCAGCCCCAAGGCTGCACCCTGCCATCCTGCAGCCCCAGCCCTGCGCCTGTCTCCGTAAGGAGGGCTCACAAGATTTGATTTTTGCTTTGGCTTTTTTCCTCCCCCTTCTCTTCCCCGAGCATCACTACACTGACCGATGGACGGCAGCACAGCCGCCGGTCCGGCGTGGCCACTCACCCAGAAGACGAAGGAGTAGATGATGAGGAGGGTTTTGAGACAGGTTATCACAGGTTTGGTCTCCATTCTCCTCGATGCCATACTACAGAGCTCCGGCGGCGGCGGCGGCGGCTGGAGGCGGGCGGGCGCGCGGGAGGGGGGAGGGGGAGGGGGCGGGGCGGGGCGGGGCAGGGGCGCGTGCGGCTAGAGGCCCCGTGCGCGCGTGCACGCGAGACTGCGCGCGTGCTTGAGCGCGCACCCGGCAGAGCGCCCACTTAAGGAACCGAGCGGCGGAAACTGCGCATGCGGAGGAGGCCGTTCGCCCGCGCGAGTCCGCACAGGCTCAGCCAGCCAGCCGAGGAGTGGGGCAGGGCCTCCGGGAGTGAGTAGGAGAGTTTCTGCTTTGTACGCAGTAGGGCTTTCCATTGGCAGGATCGTCTGCACCTGGTTTATTGCCATCCCCGGAAAGCAATCGGATTCCTACTTTTGGACGGCCCACCAGGCCATCTGAGATGGAAGTGGCCCAGTAGTCGTGTCCTTGGAACAAGCTGGCCTTGTCGGTGCCAGTAACAGACTGTGACAGGTGGCCGGAGATACAGCTGGAGGGATGGTTAGGAACACGGGAGTTCAGACAGACACCCCCAATCCTTGCCACCACAGGCAGTCCATGCTTTCTTGACATTTTCAAATGATGAAGCTGAATGACACGGTTCTATATGAAAGTACCATTCATTCTTCACATAAAATGTTTAACAGGAAAAAAAATGTTGAAAGTCCCTGAGACTCATATTCCCCACCGTAACAAGTACAGACCAGCTCACACTCAGGAAAGAACTGTTTTAAGGTCAAAAAATAAGGTTGGAAAACAATTCAGAAGTTCCTCAAAACGTTGAACACAGAGTTACCATATGACCCAGTGGTTCCGCTCCCAAGAGAAATGAAAACATGTCCACACAAAAGCCTGCCCATGAATGTTCACAGCACCCCAATGTCCATCACTTGTGAATAGATGAACATAATGTAGCACATCCATATAATGGAAAATTCTTTGGTCACACACACACAAAAACAACGAAACACTGATATTTGCTGTAATATGTTTGAGCCTTGAAAATATGCTAAGTGAAAGACAGACACAAAAGACCACATACTGAATGTTCCATTTATAGGCAATGTCTAGAATAGACAGATTCATAGAGACAGAAATAGATTAGTAGTTGCAGGGGGGCAACAGGAATGAGGAGGGACTGTTGATGAGTAGGGGGTTTCTTTGGGGAGTGACAAAAATGCTCTGGAATTAGATTGCATAATTTCGTGAATATACTAAAAACCACTGAATTGGACACTTTAAAAGGGTGAATTTTATAGCACATGAATTATATCCCAATAAAAAAAGCAATGTACACCCCACCCAGATTTCCTGTGGCTGGTTTACAGAGGAACACACAGTACAGATTCTGTGGGAGATTTCGCTGGATTCCTAAGAGACTCTGCAGTCAAAACAGCGACACTATCACAGGCTAACTTAATTGTGGATGATGCTAAAGATGCCTTTTGTGAAAGAATGAAAAACAAAGTCAATAAACCTCAAAGAAAGCCTGCCAAGGTCAGTTACAAGAGTAATTATTACCGCCAGTGGGTTCTACTTGGTCCCAGGTCAGTGAGGTCATTGTATAAACAGGACACAAACATGAAGAAGAGGAGAACTTGCTCAAGGTAATGACCAACCATGACAGAGAGGTAAGCAGGCATAGAGGGGAGTGGAGAGGAATATGGGTACAGGTGGAAAAAAAGATTAGGGACAGCTTGGCAATGTTTCTCTTATAAAGGAAGATCTTGCAGAGTGATTTTCTACTCTGGTTGCTTATTTGCATCACCTGGAGAACTTAATCACTAACAACAAAGCCTTGATTGCCTGTGCCCAATCCCAGGTAGCCTGAATCATTTGATTTGGAGTGAGGGTGTGGCAGTTTTCAAAGTTTTTCAGGTGGTCCTAACGGGAATCAAGAGCTCAAACCACAACATGCTCAAACCCACCCTCAGAAAGGCGCCTTCACCTCCACTTTCACAGTCCCTTTCACAGTCCCTGGGCGCCACAAGAAAAGGATACTGAAGACTTCAAACCCAGTGAGTATTCTTATCCAAAAAGATCTTTCCCGTGCATAATTACTCTGTAAAGGGGTCAAAAATCTCAGTTTTCAACCCAACTGGGCCAAGGCTGAGAATCATAGATAATTTCATGAGTTAATATATGATATTCACATATGGCGCCCATGCACCATTTCACAGTTTGTCTGAAGCTTTCTGGGGTCAAGATTCTTGAAATCTTGGGCTATTCTAGCAAAAAATTATTTAAATATAAAGATAAGAGTATTCAGTAATGTAATTAATTGGTAAATCACCATAGTTCATAACTAGAGCCTTGCTACTCAAAATATGGTCTGTGATATAATAGTGTGACAAACATTCTAGTTTTCCCAGGACTGAAGGGTTTCCTTTAACTCTGGAGTTTTATTGGTAAAACCCAGACTAGTTGGCCACCATAACAGTGAACCAGCAGCACTGCTAGCAGCTGGGAGAGCTGATTGAAAATGCATAACCTCAGGCCTCACACCAAGCCCGTGTTTACAAGATCCCCAGGGGATTCAGAAGCCCAGAAATGGCTGTCAGTTTGTCATGGATTGAATTGTGTCCCCCAAAATGATATGTTGAAGTCCTCACCCCCTTTACCTCAGAATGTGACTTTATTTGGAAATAGTGTTGTTGCAGATGTAATTATTTAAGAGGAGGTCATACTGGAGTAAGGTGGCCCTTAGTCCAATATGACTGGTGTCCTTAGAAGAAGATAAAACCCAGGAAGAGGGCCACGTGAAGACACAGACACACACAGGGGAAAGGCCATAAGACTGATTGAAATGATGTAGCTGCAAACCAAAAGTGCCAAGGATTGAATATCACCACTAGAAGCTAGGAAGAGGCAAACAAGGATTCTACCTGGTCTCGAGGGAGCCTGGCCCTCCTGACACTTTGATTTCAGACTTCTGGCCTTCAGAACTGGGAGAAAAGAAATTTTCTGCAATTATTTTAATTGTACTTTGTTACCACAGCCACAGGAAACTAATCCATGTGGAAGATTCACTGATCTCGTTCCTCAAAATATGACCACAGCTACCATATCACGTAGCAGTTCACTGCTAGGTATACACCCCCAAGAATTGAAAGCAGGGATTCTAACAAAAACGTGTACATGAGTGTTCACAGCAGCACTAGTCACATTAATTAAAGGGTGGAGACAACCTAAACAAATGTCCATCAACTAAGGAATGGATTAACAAAATGTGATAAATCCATGCAAGGGAATATTATTCAGTCATAAAAAGGAATGAAGTACTGACACATGCTACCATATGAATGAATCTTGGAAACTTTATACTGAGTGAAAGAAGCCACACAAATACCACATATTGTACTCATTTTTGTGAACTGTCCAGAACAGGAAAATCCATAGAGACAGCAGATTTATGATCTCCCAGGGGCTGAGGCAGGAGGGAATGGGAAGTGACTGCTTAATAGTCCAGTGTTTCCTCCTGAGATGATGAAAAAATTCTGGAGCTAGAGAGCGATGATGACATTGTGAATATCCTTAATGCCACTGAGTTGTATACTTTTAAATGGTTAACATGGTAAATTTTATGGTATGTATATTTTGTCACACATGCAAATAACATATAACCACAGCAAGTCCAAAGGTCCTGTGGCCTGCTACATTAGAAGAACTGACAGAAGGTCAGCAAGGCTCAATAGCAGGGACAAAGATGGTGTACAGGAGGCTGGAGAGAGGTCAGCCCATCCACGTCCTGTTAGATGATAATAAGAATTTTAATATTTTGCTTAAAAACAAGGGGAGCTTTTGATTTGTTATTTGTCTTAAATGGAGCAAGTACTTCAAGGAAAACCAGACTGCCACCAAAGCACCTACCTGGTCCCTGCTCCAACTGTCACCCCCAATGTGTTGTTCCCACAGCAACCAGAGTGATCTTGTTCAAACACAAAGTACATCATGTCACTCTCTCACTTAAAGCCCTCCAGTGGCTTCCCATCCATTGCCCAAAGAATCAAATTCCAACTCTACACCCTGACTTAGAAAGCATATGTGAGCTGACTCCAACTTCATCTCCCACAGTTCCCCCTTCACCCCTGTGCTTTAGCTCCTCTGCCTTCTTCTGGCCCTTCAATCAGACTTCATTTTGCCTGAAAGCCTTCACAGTGGCTGGTCCTATCTTTAGAATGCTTTGCCCCTTAAACTCTGAATAGCTGGTCCCTCCCTTCCTGTCATTTAGATCTCAGTATAGATGTCACCTCCTCGGAAAGGCCATTTCAGATGGAAATAGCCACCCAGTCAAAAATAGCCACCTAGTCGCTATATGTTCCAATTCTCTGCAACACACTTACCTAACATTTTCTTATTTGTGCACTTGTTTTGTTGTCTGCCTCTCCCACTAAGCTCCACCAAGCAGGTAATTTTGTCTGTCTTATTCACTGCCATATCCCCAATACCTAGATACAGTAGCAATTCAAAAAACATACTGAGTAGATAGGTACATAGTAGCCACTCAATAGACAATTATTGACTAATAGAAGAAGGATGTGGTATGTGAAATAAACGTTGCAGTAAGAAGAGGATAGTGGTGGTCTTTGAGCAGTGGAAGACCCAGAGAAGGAAAGGATGCTGAAATGTTGGTCGGAGGAGGATCTTGCTCAGGCCAAGTTTGACTCTCTTGTTTAGGCAGTTGGGGAGTGACGTGATCTGACCCATGTTTTAGCAGTTACTTCCCAAAGAAATTTGGGAAGCAGTATGCAGGAGTGGAGGTTGCAGAAGAGAGAGACTAGAAACAGGAAGAGAGGGGCTTCCTGGGTGGCTCAATGGTAAAGAATCTGTCTGCCAATGCAGGAGATAAGGGTTCGATCCCTGGTCCAGGAAGAATCTCTCACATGCCATGGAACAACTAGGCCCATGAGCCACAACTACTGAGCCCATGCTATTGAGCCCAGGAACCTCAACTATCGACCCCATGTGCCACAGCTACTGAGTTCACACACCCTAGGGCCTGTGATCCTCAACACGAGAAGCCACTGCAATGAGAGGCTCACACACTACAACTAGAGGAGGCTAAGAATATACCATTTTGCCATTAGCAAAAAAAAAAAAGAAAGAAAGAAAAGCCTGCACAGTGATGAAGACCCAGCACAGCCTAGATAAGTAAAGAAAATAATGTACAAAACAGAAACAAGAAAAGAGTTAGGAGGTAACTGCAATAACCTGATTGGGAGTTGATCAGGGCTGGGCCTTGGGAAGTGGCATGGGGCTGGAGGAGGGGCTGGGGCAGTGCATCTCAACTCTGGCTGTATTAAAATTCACTGAGGAGAAAACCTCCGCATCCAGGCCACTGGAGAGGCCCGCCCATCCTTTAGCCAGTCCCCCTGCCCCGTTCACGATACAGCCTGCTTCTGCAAAGTGGTACGATCAAAGGGACTATGTCGTCACTGAATTTTGTGTTGAAGACAGTCAAGATGTTAATGTAAATTTTGAGAACTCCAAACTTACATTCAGTTGTCTTGGAGGAATTGATCATTTTAAACATTTAAATGACATTGATCTTCTTCACTGTATTGATCCAAATGATGCCAAGCATAAAAGAATGGACAGATCAATTTTATATTGTTTATGAAAAGGACAATCTGGCCAGTCATGGCCAAGGTTAACAAAAGAGAGGGCAGAGCTTAATTGGCTTAGTGTGAACTTCAATAATTGGAAAGACTGTGAAGATGATTCAGTTGCAGACATGTCTAATTTTGATTGTTTCTCTGAGATGATGAACAATATGGGTGGTGATGAGAATGTAGATTTACCAGAAGTAGATGGAGCAGGTGATGATTCACAGACAGTGATGAAGAAAAAATGCCAGATCTGGAGTAAGGAATGTTGTCATCACTGGATTTTGAGAAAGAAAAATCACTTCTCTGCAAGATTCTGTAATTGAGAGAATTCCTGAGTTGACAGCTCTAAAGGCAGATACTATATTTGCCTCCTATAACCCATTTTTCAACCTGTTTGCTTTTTTAAAGGTTTCGCTAAGGGTTGGTATGTAACATTGTACTGGGCAATTTGGGGGCATTCCTGGTGACTCAGTTGGTAAAGCATCTGCCTGCAATGCAGGAGACTTGGGTTCGATCCCTGGATCAGGAAGATCCCCTGGAGGAGGGCGTGGGAACCCACTCCAGTATTCTTGCCTGGAGAATCCCATTGACAGATGATCCTGGCAGCAGTCCGTGAGGTCGCAAGAGTCGGAGACAACTGAGTGACTAAACCACCACCACCATTTTTTCCATGATGCTGTTGAGGTCCTAGGCAATTGATAAAGCAGGTGTAATAAAAACATTTCACCAAAGTCTCCTTTACTTCACAACCTAGGAAGCACTTAGCTTAGGGAAAGGAACTAAATTTTAGATTTTAGAACATGGATTCAAAGTGGCTGAAACAATTGGTTGATACTTTAAACTAGTAATATGTTGATATCATTCAGAATTATTTCACTAAAGTTTTACTTTTCAAAAAATTTCCTTCACATTATTGTACATAAGTGACCATTTGTCAGTGTTCCAGATGTATCTTGACTAAAACTAGCGAATGCTGTAACTTAGATGGTTTTGAAACTTATAAGTTTGGTATTGCTTGATCCTTAAATCTCTACATTTGTTAGCACAGAGGATGAAGAAAGGCTGTACATTGTTGCTTGACAGTCTGTACATTTAGACCAAGTTTGTATTTGCACTGTCATTATGACAAATGAGTGGGAAAAAATGTTAATGCACTATTGAATTTTTTTCATTCCTTTCTTTCTTTTTTTTTTCGATTCTGCTTGTACCTGGGCTGAAAACCTCAATATATGTCCTGGCAGTGGGAAATTTTTTAAAAATGTCTACATTCTTTCTAATAAACCGTTGGAAGACTTCTTGGCTATCCTTTCAAGAGTCTGGTTTACTGTAATTTCATGTATTGCCATTTACTAGAATGGAGTTTTTATTTTTACTTGAGGAAAAATTTGGGCATATTCCTCTGTTTGAAAAATAAAAGCTTGCTGTAATGTCACAGAAAACCTTTTAAAAGTGGATCTGTAATAGAAAATTGTAGATACACTTTGCAATAGTTGGAAAAGAAAGTGTGATTAGATTGAAATAAAACTAAATGTGTTGTCCTCCTCTAAAAATTCACTGGGAAGCTTTTTGACTTGTGGATACCTGGTCTCCATCCCCCAGAGATTCTGATTAGCTCAGTCTTTGGTGGGGCCCCAGCAATCATTATTTTTTAAAGCTCCCTATATGTTCTAGCTAGGATTGAAACCACTGAGACAGGTAAAAGAAATTGTTCAGAAATAGAATAGACAGCCCTCAAAACTAAGTGGCTTTGGGTAATGAAGGAAAAGGAGGAATTGAATATGACTGACTTCTGGTGTGAGTAAATTGGAGGACGGCTTTTAAAATACCATATGATCTCAGTAAATGGTACATCCAAACGAGGGACTTGTTTACGGTTGTTAGCAGGTATGTAGATGAAGAACTTTTTTAGTTGCAAAGGGACGTTTTTGTTATAATATTAAGGAAAAATATAAAAGTAGAAAAATATATATGTACTATGATCTGAACCAGGTAAGAACATATAGAAAAGAAATTGGAAGAAAATATGTATAAAATTTTCACACTGGTAACTCTGGGAGTGGGGGTTATAGGTGATTTTATTTTTTATGTTTTGTATTTACTTCCTTTCCCCAAATTTCTAAATGATCATATATAACACTGATCATAAAAAGGATATTTTTATAAAGGAAGCCCTCTACATAAAAGGTTAAAGTATTAAAAATTTTAGGGCTTAGAGGGGGAAAACCTTAACTGTTTTCAGAATTTGCTGAAGTGAATTTTGAGCATTTGTCCATTCATCTAAATTTCTGTATTTATTAATATATCTGTGTGTTTCCAGGAGTTCCCACCTGAACACCACAAATGACTTTTACCCTGGGATTCAGAAACATCTACAGGACAGACTGGACCTGCTGAAGGTATGTCTGTGAAAGTCACTCAGGAAAGCACTCAACCAAAGAGAGGAGAGAACTAAGGTTTGCAAATTTAGTCTAAGGAGCTTTAATATGAGCATCAGAGGGTTTGTTCTGAGGACAGCTCAATATATATTATACATGGAATGAATGAGGCAGGCCCTTGTATGTCTTCATTGGGAATTTACCCCTGAGCCTTGGGGGAAAGCAGATGTTCCAAAAATTAAAAAAATAAAAACTAGATAAGAAAAAAAATTCAGAGAGATATTGAGAGCACAAAGTTTTACAGCCAGTATAGCCTGCTTAACAAAAAATTGCAGGGACAAAGGGTACTGTTCTCATTTCCACAGAATGACAGCTGATGTCTCAGAACATGGGGTAGAAACATGAGACTCGGATTACTTCCCCAAGCAACACAAGCTAAAAAGAAGGAAAAGACCCATGCTACTTTGTAACAGGACTAACATTTGTGAAATGGTACTGGCAGGTCTAAGTAATAGCTAGGAAGACCAGACTTGTAAATACAAGTGCCATCTCCCTTCTCACTGGGGACTTCCTGAAAATATTGGGATGAATTTGAGAGGGGTTGAAGTGCTTCCATTTGTTTGTTTGTTTGTTTGTTTTGGTCTTGGCAATGCATTCAACATATATTTATAAGATTGCTAATTGCCAAATTCATTGTTGGAATAGTGAAAGATGGAGAACAATACGAATATTCGTCTTTAGTGTTTTGCCATTCATTCGTTCTACACAATTTTGAAACATCTGCTCTTTGCCAGGTGCTTGTCTAAGCATTAGAGATTCAGCAACCAAACCAAACCAGGTTCCTGTCCTCAGGGAACTTGTACTCTACTGAGGAAAATGAACAATAACATGAATTTTAGCATATCCATCCTATAGAATGCTGTGATATGGTTTTTATATATTATGTATATTTAACTGTATTAAAACAAAAGGTTCATCAAAATATAATACATAATATATAATCTTTTACTTGCAAAGGCAATTTATAGAAGAGAATTGTAACCTGTGACTATAATAATAAAATGTATTAGAGTGTTCATAGGAAAAACTCAAGATGAAATGTACATGATAAATCTTTGAATGCTATTAGGCTGGAACTTCACCCCTGAAGACACTTGTTTGATTTTTTTACAAGCAGTATTACATTTATAATAAAAAAAATTAGTAAAATGAAACACTGTGTACAGAGGCTAAACCTTAGAAATGCTGTTTGCAACATTGCCATTGGGATTTTATGTTTATCCTGTGACTATTGGACATAGGGAAATGCAGCTAAAGCTTTTGCATACAATGGTGTTTTTTGGATACAAAAATTATAATCATAACTTCAGAATATTTCCTTTACACCTCAACCAAATGGGAATGCAATATGAAGGAAATAATTTTGGAGGTAAACTGTGTGATGATAGCTCCACATGGACAGAATTCTGGTGTTCATCCTGTCTCGAAGACATAAATCTACCCTTGGAGGGACAGAGCAGAGCTACTCTGAGCCATTCTGTTTTATGTATCATTTGTTTATTGCTGATCTCAAGGAGGATACATCCCTTCTTGAATGCCTTTCTTAGAAATTAAATATCATTGTCCATTGGGTTCAGAAACTATCCCATTGATGGCTTTGCTCTCCACATTTATGTTGTATTTCCAAAGAAATAATCTAAATGTCCAGCAATGGGGGATTCATTAAATGGATGATATTATTGTACAGTCACTTTTCACTTGAGTCTCAGCTATACTTTTGATGCTGTTCTCTGTATCACAGGTGGTTAGAAACCAGTAAACTCCATTTTGCAGGGTCCCTTTCAGCTTGCATCCCATTAGGCTTGCTACTGGGAGGCACTGGTGGGGAGACTGTAAGGTGGAAAAGAGAATAGCCTTTTAGTCTGTCTCAAGAGGTCCTCTAGAGGCAGCAACAATGACTACAGGCAACTATTTGTTCCCAAAACATCTGTGGCACTTTTAACAGATTCATAGGGTTATAAACTCCTAGGTTTGTACTCAGTGATAGCAGTACCTCCAAATGAGGCAGCAGCAATACCTCTCACAGATCAATATTAAGTGCCACAAGTGCCATCACCCACTTATGGGCTCCAGCCCCAGGGATGGTGGCAGCTTTCAGGTTTCCTAGGTAAGTCACACTGTCATTAGTCATTTGCAAAACTGGCCAGAACTCTTTCTCTCCCTGTTTCCATGCCCTTGTGCAATGCGACTTTGCAACTTTCCACATAAAAAGCGGAATCTTTCTCTACTCTTCGAATCTGGGTTGGCCTTGTTCCTTACTTGGAATAGTAGAAGGCAGAGAAAAAGGCACTGTGGTAGTCCCAAGCCTAGGCCCCAGAAGGACCCTCTTGCTTCTGCTCTTTCTCTTGGAGCCCCTTGACTGCCATGGAATACGCCCACACTGGCCTGCCAGAGAATGACAAACCATGTGGGTCTGAGTCTAGCCAGTCACCTTGTGCCAGCTGAAATCCCTAAACATGTGAAAGGAGCCCAGCCAAGATCAGCAAAGCCAGCCCACAGCCAACCACAGATGCATGAGAGCCCTCAACTGAGACTACAGAAGTGCTGAGATGAACCCAGCCTAAATTGTTAGCCACAGAATTTTTCTTAAATTCTGGTTTTACACAAGTAAGTTTGAAGTGGTTTGTCACACAGTGATAGCTCACTAAGACACACCTTTCTCCTTTTTTCTTCTTCAGCACTTTTTATAACTTTATAGCAAAATACTAGCATTAAGTCTGTTTCTGTATTAAATGTATAGAGTGGTTTCTATTTGCCTGCTGGATAGTGACTGTTAAAATGCTATGTCCATAGACTGGAATTCTGTGCAGTCATCAGAGTAATGTTCAAGTAGAATATGTTGACACAGGAAAATTCCTGTAGTATATTTTTAAGTGAAAATATGAAATTATAAAAAGTACATATAGTATGATGCTAATTTAAAGATAACATATCACATATTAATAGTGATCATTATTACCTCATGTGATCTGATATCTGATCACTTTGTGATTTCTTTCCCTTTACTCTTACATTTTCTGCATTTACTACATGTTTTATAAAAGCATCTGTTTCCTTTATAATTAGAAAAAAATTTCATTTTAATTTCCATTACTGAAATATAGTGGATTTACAATGTTAATTTCTGCTGTATAGCAAAGTGATTCAGTTATATATATATATATATATTCTTTTTCCTATTCTTTTCCATTATGGTTTATCACAGGATAATGAATATAGTTCCCTGTGCTATACAATAGGACCTTGCTGTTTATCCATCTAAATCTACTAGTTTGCATCTGCTAATCCCAAACTTCCACTGCATCCCCCACCCCTTGACAACCACAAGTCTGTTCTCTATGTATGTGAGACTGTTTCTGTTTCATAAATAGATTCACTTGTGTCCTATTTTAGAGTCCACATATAAATGACATCATATGGTATTTGTCTTTCTCTTTCTGACTTGCTTTGCTTAGTATAAAAAGCAACTCTATTTGTCGTTTTCTGAGGAACCTCCATACTGTTTTTCACAGTGGCTGCACCAATTTACATTCCTACCAAGAGTGTGAGGGTTCCCTTTTCTCCATAGCCTCTCCAGTGTTGGTTATTTGTAGACCTTTTTAAAAAATTTTAATTGAAGTATACTTGATATACAATGCTGTCTTAATTTGCTGTATAGCAAAGTAACTCAGTTATACACATATATACATTCTTTTTTAATATCTTTTCCATTATGATTTATCACAAGATACTCCATATAGTTCCCTATGCTACGGATTAGGACCTTGTTGTTTATCCATTCTAAATGTAATAGTTTGCATCTACCAATCCCAAACTCTCAGTCTATCCCTCTCCCACTCCCCCTGCACCAGCAACCACAAGTGTCTGCTCTATGTCTGTGAGTCGCCTTCTGTTTTTGTAGACAGGTTCATTTGTGCCATATTTTAGATTCCACATAGAAATAATACCATATGATATTCGTCTTCCTCTTTCTGACTTACTTCACTTAGTATGATAATCTCTAGTTGCATCCACGTTGCCGCAAATGGCATTATTTCATTCTTTTGATGGTTCACTAGTATTTCATTATGTATATATATGTACTATATCTTCTTTATCCATTCCTCTGTCAGTCGACACTTAGATTGTTCCCTTGTCTTGGCTATTATTGTAAATAGTGATGCTATGAACATAGGGGTGCATTTACCTTTTCAAATTGTAGTTTTGTCTGGGTAGATTCCCATGATTGGGATTGCTGGGTCATATGGCAACTGTATTTTTAGTTTTTTGAGATACCTCCATACTGTTTTCCACAGTGACTGTACCAATTTACAACCCCACCAACAATATAGGAGGGTTCTTTTTTCTCCACACCCTCTCCATCATTTGTTATTTGTAGATTTTTAAATGATGACCATTCTGACTGGTGTGAGGTCGTACCTCATGGCCCTTGATTTGCATTTTTCTAATAATTAGCAATGTTGAGCATCCTTTCATGTGCCTGTTGGCTATCTGTATGTTTTCTTTGAAGAAACATCTACCTAGGTCTTCTGTCCAGAAATAATCTTAAATTGTTAATTTTTAAGGACATCTAGATTGATATTTGGTTTGGGGGAGTCATGGTGTTTTATGTAACTCTCTAGTAATATATACAAAATGACTTTTAAAAAATAGGTGGCAGGAGAACAGTGTTTAATATCTGCTAACAGTATCCCAAGCTAGGTTGCAGTCACTGTTATTGCCCTGTAATTTCCCATCACACAGTAGCATATGAATTGGAGCATAAACCAATTTTTCTTGCTTCTTTCTTTTTAAATCCTTTAAGTCACCTGACAACAAAGCAGCTGCTGAAATATCTTCCTGACATGTATCCTCTACATGTGTCCAGCTCTAGATAATTCACTCAGCAGGTGTATAAATCTTTGATCACTGATAATCTTTTATTAAAAGGATGCTATGCTTCTATACTGACTTTGCTACCTGTGATAAATGCTGTATTTATCCTGTGACATGAAAGATATGATTGATGGAGAGCCATGTAAAATGGCTCAGAGGAAATCAGCCAAAAAGATAATAGTTCCAGGTATCCAGATTCTGTGCAGTGTTTTTCTTTCTTTCTTTCTTTTTTTTTTTTTTTTTACCATTTTAATCATTTATATCATAATGTTTATTGACCCTATTTTTAAAATCCAGAGATTGATTACTGTTCACTGACTTCAGTAGGAATATCCTATACATAATGGTGACTAATGTGTTTTAGTTAGATTCATTTATTAGAGGAGTACTTTAATAAAACAATACATAAAAATGAGTATGTTGAAATTCCTTCTATCTAGTTACAGGGAGATAAACTTTAGACATTCAAGCATGCAGATGTTATATAACCCAGGCCAGAGCCCCATCTGGTATAAGTGGCTAAATTTAAGATGAAGACTAGGCCAGCGTGGCTGAGACAGAGCAGAATATTGAGCTGATTATCAATGACTAACTTCTGAATTCAGTCAATATACATGACCTTGATCCTAAACTTCCTTTTGTTAGAACTGTCCCCATCAGTGAGCTGTTGGCTGCCAATGATTGTAGTATATCATGATCATCATGGCAAGTATTTATTGATCAACCACTGGCATCAGGATTTGAAGCCAGTCTCACTTAGGAGCCTGCACTCTTGACAACTGGTTTTGAAGTCAGACTGCCTGGGTTTCCTCCTGGCCTCTGCCACTTACCAGTCTTCACATCTGTAAAATGGGACTATCAATAGTTACTAACTTATTTGGAATAGTTATGGCATAGTGGGTGTTCAGTAAATGTTAGTTATCATTGTAATAACACTGTGCAGTCTCCTAGTTACAAAGTTTGATCTAAAAGGGACCTCAAAGATGATTAAGTTCACTATTTTTCAACTGCAGGTCACAACTTGTTAGTGAATTGTGAAATCAATTTAAGGGCTCACTTCCAGCACTTCATAAACCAAATAACAGTGTAATCAAATAGAAATTATCAAAGTGCATTGCCTGTAGTAAGAGTAAGTGTTGTTTCATGAAACATTTGTTTTGGAGAGAGAGCAGACATGATTGATTCCCTGCTCACATCACCTCAGGTCTCTTGCTGGTTCTGCCCGTCCTCCAGTGTTTTTGTACTTCTCTCCTAAAGAATCTTCCCTGTAGTTTTTTATCAAACTTTCCTTCAGCTACTGGAAACACCGTAGCCTAATGTATTTGTATTGTCTATCTGTTGCCGCATAGCAAATTTTTCAAAAACCTAGTGACTTAAAATGACAGCATTTGTGATGTTACACGATTTCTGAGGGTCGGGAATCCAGAAGTAACTTATCTGAGTGATTCTGGCTCGGGGAGTTTCATAAGATTTAAGTGAAGTTGATAGCTAGGGCTGCAGGCTCTGCCTTCAGATTCACTTCCGTGCTTGTTGGCAGGCCTCAGGTCCTTGCTGGCTGTCAGCTGAAGGCCTCAGGTCCTTGTTATTAAGAGTCCATGTCAAAATAATTAATTAATTAACTTAAAAAATTTAAAAAAAAAGAGTCCATGTCATGGGGTTCTTTATAGGATTGCTCATAAAATGAGACCTTGCTTCCTCCAGAGACAGAGAAGAGAGAGTCCGAGATGGAGGCCACAGTCTTTCATATTTTAATCTGAGACGTGACATACCATTACTTCTGCTGTATTTCATTGGTTGCAGTGACCAGCCATGGAACAGCATAGGTGGAAACTACACAAAGGTGTGAACTGTACAAAGCAGGGATCATTGGAGGCCATCTTTGAGGACTGGCTACCGTAGGTACCATGAGCTTCAGTTCCTGGGAGGTTACACCTGCTGGGGTGGCCTGTAACCAGCTCTCTTGCCTCAGGGCGAGTCAGTCTTAGGGGTATTTTATGCTTCAGAGCTCCGCATGAGATTAGACTGGGGCTGAGACTTCACCTGAAATCTGACCCTTGATTGATTTCTGCACCTTTCTTGCTCTGCCTCTTCTATTCCCATACCACTTTCTCCTGAAAGCATCTTTGATTAATCACTCACACTCAAATCCTTATCTCAAGGTGTGATTCTGGGAAACCATGGTGTATGTGTGTGTGTATGTGTGTTTGCAGAATGGGTCAATATAAAACATTTCTTACTGTAAGTCATGGTCAAAAACGTTGAAATTTTTTAAGTTTGATCTATATCCATTCCTTCATTTTACAACTGAGTAAACTGTAGCCCAAGCAGGTAAAGTCATTAACTCAGTATTACCCAACCCTTAACAGTTAGATGAGCCCTTAGTTTTATTTATTCCTATGCTTAGCCCTCTGGCTATAAAATCACTTCCATTGGATTGAACTTCAACTCTGCTACTTGATAATTGTGTGACATAAGACAGTTCAGTCCTTCTGGGCTTTAGTCCCCTGATCTGCAACATGAAAGTAATAATGGCTCTGAGTCATAAAAATAAGTTGGATCAAAATGAAATCAAATTCAGGCTTCACAATTCACTGGCTTTTTCCCTGCAGTTTTTTTTGTGTGTGTGTGTGATGAAACATAAATAACAATGTACCACCTTAACCATTTTAAGTATAGTTCATGAGCATGTGGGCATGCTCAACTCTTTACAACCCCATCGAACTCACATCTCTTACATATCCTGCATTGACAGGCAGGTTCTTTACCCCTAGGGCCACCTGGGAGGTCCCATTCTAGGGTACAGTTTATCAAAATACCTGGTTTATATAATGAGCAGTGGGCTTCCCTGGTGGCTCAGATGGGAAAGAATCCACCTGCAATTCGGGAGACCTGGTTCAATCCCTGGGTTGGGAAGATCCCCTGAAGGGGAGGGTATGGCAATCCACTCCAGTATTCTTGCCTGGAGAATCCCATGGACAGAGGAGCCTGGCTGGCTACAGTCCATGGGGTCGCAAAGGGTCGGACATGACTGAGCAACTGAGCACACATATAATCAACAGCAGCTGGAATTACTGTCATGTACATGGAAGTGCTTTGTAAACCATAAAAATGTGAGCCATTGTGGTTATTGTTTTAGCACCACACATTAATAGGACCTTATTATTATTAGGACCTGCTTATTCATATAGGGTTATATATCAAAGCATTATGAATTTTTGATCAACCTCATGTCATTATTTTAAAATTAATAGTATCACCAATTTTTTTTTTCCTCTGAAAAAAATCAATTTTTCCTTGTGGGAAAATTATCAAAAGATCTTTTTCTAAATGAGTGATATAATATTTTAAGTAATTTTTAGGTATGTGGAAAAACATAAAAAGATAAATTATAAATAAGTGAGGGGTTTTAGTTCTTTGTATGTCACAATCTGGTAATATTTCTGACAGTAAGGGAGAATTTGATGATGTTTAGCCTCCAGGGACATTTCTTCTTTGAGGAGAGAAGTGTAGTGACTTTATAGTCTGTATTAACATTAGTCTGTATCTCCATTTGGAGCTGCTACCACTCTGTCTTGATGGATCAAATATTTCAAAATTTTAAGGAGAAACAGTTAAGTGGATCATGTAAACAGAAATTTTAGCAGAAACCAGAAGAAAGGATGTTTTAAAATATAATAACTTGAAGCCTATATTTAGAAAAGAACCTATTTTCACTTGGGTTAGCCTCTCTGTAGATTAGAAGAATGAATTTGCCTACATAGGGAAAAAATAAAGCCTGATTCTGGCCAAGGGACTGTAAACCTAGTTTTTATTTTAATTTTTTTTTTTTAGTTAAAAAAAAACAACTGAGTTCATTGAAAACTATGGCCTTCTCTGTAAAGAAATAAGCACTCATGTATTTTCTTGTGGAAAATAGTATATCTTTTATGAAAGGCAATTTGGCAGTATTCATCAAAATTCCATATGCAGTTTGGACCCAGAAATTCTTCTGGGCATGTACATGTGTGCACATATGTGTCACTTATTCTGTCAAGTGTTTCTTTTGTAGTTGAATAGATTATATAGATAATACAGGATCTCTAAACAGACCTAGGGAGACTTAGAAATTTTTTACAGGCATCAAAATGAACATTTACTTACTGTTTGTGTGCACACACATATATAAGAAAATTTATATGCGATGTTGTTCATTATAGTGTTTATTTTTTTAACTCTGGTAATAGATGAAAGTTTGGGAGCCATCCAATGTCTGTCAATTTAGGATTGGTTTAAGAAATTATGATACACCCACATGGTAAAATGCTTTGCCATTATGAAAAGACTGAGGTTGCTTTTTATGTGCTGATGTAGTACAAATTCTAAAATATATCATTAAGTAAAATTGTCAAGATGCAATGCAGTACATATGCTAACTTTTATGTAAAAATGGAAGAAATATTAATATTTATGTTCAAACACTGGTAGGATAAACAAGCAAACAGAATACCCACTTTCTCAAAAGTAGAGATAAAATGCGTATGTTCAGTCCTCCCCTTTGCATAAGGAAATGTACCAATAATTGAAAAAATGGTTCCTCAGCATTTGAACTTGTCTCTGAGAGGGTCAGACATCAGTCTCTCAAACCCAGAGGCAAGTGTGAAGCCAAGTGGGCCCCTCAAAGCGTTTATATGTCTTCAAAAAAGATGATGTGCTAAGGATCGAAAAATGTTGTTTTTGTTCCATCCTCTTTGCAATACCTCGGGCACAGGAATGTATTTGGAATATTGTTTTTCTCCTTTGGGGACTCAGCCGAAACTGAGGCAGAAAGAGTTTCATTTTTATATCTTCTTATACAATTTTACTCTTCACTAGCAGAATACAGAATTGAGCTTATCAGTAGTAACTCCTAAAATTTTCCTGCATGTCTCAACACTTGTGCTATCTGTTACCTTACTTAAAAAACCACAATTGAACAATTATTCTTGTCCTGATATTCCCTGCCTCACCTAGCACACGGCCTCATTTAACAGATGCTCAGTAAATGTTTGCTGAATTAAGCCACCTGTTTTATTTTACATTGATAAAATCACCCACATGCAGGGAAAATGTTAAAATGACTTGCATTTTGGTTGTGAAATTAAAATCCAAAACCATGAGCTTCCTTTTGAAATACAAATTGCTTATCTCATAAAAACCCTTTGTCTATCATTTTGGAAAATATGCACTTGTACTTTGATTCCCAATCCCTAGATAATTGAGGCAAAACAGTATTCAGTGCTACTGGAATTTAAGCCAGTGGTAAAGACATGTATTAAATGTATTGATTTGTTTTTTTTCCCAGCATATATTTAGTCCCCTTGTATGTTGTTTCTTTTTCTCCTGATCCAAGTTGGTGGTCAGGATGTAATTTACAAGGTTTCTAAAGTAACTAAATTATTGCCAGCTATTGGACAACTGCCTTTTCAATTTCAAGCCTTAGAAAAAGAGCTCTACCAAAGTACAACTCCCAAATGATATTTGTCTTTCTCTGTCAACTTATTTCACTGAGTATGATTATCTTTAGATCCAACCATGTTGCTGCAAATGGCATTATTTCATTCTTTTTCATGGCCAAATAGTTTTCTATTGTATATATTTTATGTACCACAGCTTCTTTATTCACTCATCTGTCGATGGACATTTAGGTTGTTGCCATGTCTTGGCTACTGCGAATAGTGCTGCTGTGAACATAGGGATGCAGGCTGGATAGTCTTTCTATAGTTGGAGAATATGATGATTTTAAAACCTACCTGAAAGTTTTTGATTCCTCTCTCCCATCAAAAGATGGAGTCTCTCCCCCTGATTCTTGAACCTGGGTGAGTATTTGTAGTTATCTCAATGACTAGACTGTGGCAGAAATGATGCTGTGTGATTTTGGACCTATATTGTAAAAGGCTATATCACTTCTACATAACTCTCTCTTTGGGGATGCTCACACCTGAAACCTAATCATCATGTTATAACCAAGCCCAAGCTCCATCATATCAAATACTAGCTTTCTAGGTATCACATTGATAAGAGAAAGCTGAGTATTTGCTTAAAACACTACCTCATGGAGTCTGAGAGAGTCTCAGAGAATGAACACAATACATCTGGTGCTATCTTGAGAGTTGGCAGGTTGGCGTTAAACTGGATCTTTCCATATAGGGGCTTGATTCTGTTTGGGTAAGGATCTTAGGATTGGTGGCCACAAGCTGAGTATTTTGAGGTTAGAGGCTCAAAGACTCTTGGCATGTAAACTCTTCCACTGAAGAGTGGTAAGTCTTTCAGGAAGTTCCTATAAAGAAGAGTGATTTTATCTGCAACTTTTATCTTCCTGGTAACAGGAAGTTAGGCTAACAATTACAATGGAATAGCAAAATCAGTTGAATGTAGAAAGTAAGCTGTGTAGGGGTAAATAGTTTGGTTCTTTATGGAGAGGAGATGTGTAGCTGTCTGGCCAGTGCCCCAGGTAAAGTCACAGCCTGAAAGCCATCATCAGTCAAGAGACTTGTGAGTGAGCCATCAGATGATTCTAGCCTGCAGTTACACTGAGTCAAACAGACCTTACCCACATTGCAGATTTGTGAGCAAAATAAATGTTGTTGCTTTAAACCACTGAATTTTTGGATGGTTTACACGTACCCAAGCATAACCAGAATGAGGAAATTACCATATCTGAGTCCAACTTTTCCAACATAGGAGTAAACACTCAAATTTACAGCCCTATTTGCATCTAGGATATAGAGATGGGACCTAGACCCCTTCAATCAGAGGCACCCATGTGAGACATCTGTTTAGAAGTGAACAATCTGATGCTTCCATTTCTTCTGGAGACATGTCTAGCCTCTGGCGGTGGCAACGACAGTAGTTTCTTGGTGGTTGCAATTGAGTTCCTGCCACAGATCTGGCATCAGGATAGCAGCAATGAGAGCTTCCTCTAGGGATCAGTAGCAGTAGTTTACCAAGTCTGTTTTGAGGTATAGTTGCAAGTTCTTTTCCTGGACAATTCTGCAGCCCTCCAAGCAACTGGGAGAACTGTGGATGAGTGACTTTACTGCTTAATAATCAACTTGATCAAGAAAATGGTACAAGAAATGGTCCCAGCAAAGGATCCTCAGGAAAGTAGGGGGAAATCTCAGGTTGACTATCTCTTTTCATTGTTGCTGATGTCTCTGAAAACCTGACTGGTACTGAGTCAGTCCAAGGCATGCATCAATCAAATAGCTAATTAAATTATTACCTGTTCTCACTAGGGATAACATGCTCATTTGGGGTAAGGTTCTAAGGTATGCAGAGGCAGTTGTCATAGTATAATATGCAAAGCTTAAGAAATACAAAATTTGTGGTGGAAGGTAGTTGCTTCTACCTGAACATCACAGTTTAAAACAAGATGAGAGCTCATATCAAAGAAAAAGCAGAAATTTGTGGAATTTCTATGATTTTACTCAAAGAATCTCCTATCACTTGTAGCCACTGGGCTGACATAGCTAAAACAAAACTCAAATTTTGATTCTCAGGCTGTTGTATAAAAACATTGATTTACCAGATATTTTACATAAAAGGTAGATTTCATTGAGAGAGATTGGGATCCCAAGAATGGGAATGGAGGGACTTCCCTGGCAGTCCAGTGGTTAGGACTTTGCCTTCCAATGGACAGGGTGAGGGTTCAATACCTGGTCAGGGAGCTAAGATCCTATATACCTCACAGCCAAAAAACCAGAATATAAAACAGAAGTAATATTGTAACAAACTCAACAAAGACTTTAAAAATGGTCCACATTAAAAAAAAAAAAAACTCTAAAAAATAATTGGAATGGAAACAGGTGGGACTCAGGTAACTCAGTACTTGAAACCCCATAGAGTTTTCTTTCCTCTCCTGGTTGATGAGGCTGTTCATCCCTTGAAGAGAATGTAACAGCCTTGGGAGAGTGTTTGAAAAGGAGAGAAAATTCTTCTGACTCTTAGCCCACTCCTTCTGACTATTGCCACACCTAAACTAGAATCAAGTCATGACAGGCTCCAGTTGGCAAACTGCGAATTTACTAATGTATATTGGCAAAAATCGGAATAGGTTCACTGAGTGCTATACTAAGGAAAGTAGAACAAAACACTAGATCAGGCTGAATTCATTACTTAAGAAGCACTTATGAGGAGATTCTGATTTCATTGTGCCAGCTTAGGATGCTGGAAGGGAATTCAATGGTTTGTTCAGCTGGACTCAATTAAGGGGCCTGAAATACTTGCCTGGAGAATCCCATGAACAGAGGAGCCAAGCAGGCTGTAGTCCATAGGGTCGCAAAGAGTCAGACATGACTGAAGTGACTTAGCACACACGCACAAGGAAAGGAAGCTGAGATGCTGAAAGTTTCTTAGTTTGATACAGATGAAGGAATCCAAAGATAGGAAGGTAGAAATTTTGTAGTGGATTGGTTATACATTACCTATTCACTCATTCTTGGTACTTTACACTTAGAACTTCTGCCATATTTTCTTCCAGTAGTGTGCGAAGTGAACTGAACCATACAAACATAGGAAGTGCACCATACTCTCAGTTTAACATTCAATGTTAAATTTGAAAAATGATTAGCAATAACCCAGGACTCATTTTTCTGACCCTTTTCATACACAAAGTAACTAACACATCCTTTCCAAGAACAGAATTCACACACTGAAGAAGTGTGCTTCATCAGTGAGTAGACAGCTAATGCCCACTGGTCTTGGGTGGTGGTGGGAAAAGTATTTGACACTGCTTTGCCCCTGGTGGCCACTAGGAGTACCAGTCAGTTGTGGTATGTGTTAAGCCATACCTTGCAAGGTGCAGGAAACTGGCAGGTCCTAATCAGTGGGAAATTATAGGTTAGGTCAGTGATTTTTGCCCAGTAGAGGGTATTTGGCAATGTCTATAGATATTTTGGGTTGCTGCAAATGGGAGGGTGCTACTGGCATCCAGGGAGACCAAGGATGCAGCTAAACATCCCATAGCATACAAGACAATCCTCACTTCCTCAACAAAGTGTTATCCAGCCACAAATAGCAGTAGTCTCAAGGTTGAGAAACTTGGGGTTAGGTACACTTAGAATATATATAAAGCAGAGACATTACTTTGCCAACAAAAAGTCCATAAAGTCAAAGCTTTGGTTTTTCCAGTAGTCATGTATGGATGTGAGAGTTGAACCATAAAGAAGGCTGAGTGCCAAAGCACCAATGCTTTCAAACTATGGTGTTGGAGAAGACTCTTGAGAGTCCCTTGGACTGCAAAGAGATCAAACCAGTCAGTCCTAAAGGAAATCAATCCTAAATATTCGTTGGAAGGATTGATGCTGAAGCTGAAGCATCAATACTTTGGCCACCTGATGCGAGAGCTGATTCATTGGAAAAGACCCTGATGCTGGGAAAGATTGAAGGCAGGAGGAGAAGGGGACAGAGGACGAGATGGTTGGATGGCATCACTGACATGAGTTTGAGCAAGCTCCAGGAGATGGTAAAGGACAAGGAAGCCTGGCATGCTGCAGTCCATGGGGGTCACAAAGAGTTGGACACCACTGAGTGACTGAACAACAGCAAATACTTAAAATATGTACAGGAAATAGAAACTGACCAACTCTGCTGTGTTGCATATAGAGATTGGTAAACATTTTCTTTAGTGGGCCAGGTAGTAAATATTTTAGGCTTTGTGGATCACATAGTCTCTGTTTCAACCATAGACAATACTCAGAAATGAAAGGGAAAGTCTATGTTCCAATACAGCTTTATTTCACAAACAGGTTGTAAGTTGGATTTGGTCCACAGATACAAAGGAATAGCCTAAACATTACAGCTACAGTTGTTTTGTCCTTTATTTTATGATGCTGATCAACAGCTCTTTTGTTTAGTGATGCTTTTTATTTTGTAATAAATCCTTTCAGTTATAATAAGCTTTAAAAAATAAAGTGTGATTATTAATGGCAGATGAACTATTGAATTTCCACTTCTCAAGAAAGTTGTTCATGGACGTGTAAATTGCACAAAATTTTTGGAGACATTTACCATCCACCCTGGGAGCCAAAATAATATGATCAATTATGTAAAATCCTGAGACATAAATCTGTGAGGAATACATATCTGTTTTGAAACTTAGCAATTTATTTAAGAAGCCTGAGCCTGAGGTCAGCAGTTTAACATGTACATCATGTCAGAAGGTGTATTTCTATACACACTGTGAAGCATGACTTTTAATTTTGATCAGTCATTTACTAAATTAATGCCATTCATTTCTACTCCAAGTTTTCATGTGCACATATTAAAAGTGAAATGATAGATGCTACTGTGTTAACACCATTAGCAGAAAGAAGAACTGCAAAAAAGAATTAAATGAGGTCAGTTTTATATCAGTAATATTGGAAATTTCAAATGGAAAATCTGGTAATATCAATGATGGTTTAATTTTATTTTTACTCAGTTCATGGAATCAAAGTGAAGTTTTTAGAAGTTCATTCTGTCAAAGGGGAAAATATGGCATTATTATTAATTCAGTTGAAAATTCAGTTAAAAAGTTCAGCATTGACGACACGGTTCTCTTTTATGATACAGAATGAAAACAACACTTTGTGAAGCTCAGTGTCATGGCAAAAAGATTTTTACAAAGTGAAGATGGAGCAGAAGTGTACTTGGAACTGGGTTGACATGCACGAATGACACAAAACTGAGTCTAAAAAGCTATGATATTATAATCTTCAAAATTTAAAAGGCAGTTGTCAAAATTCACAAAGACTTTATACATGCACACATTAACTGAACTAAAAAAACTATTGCAATTAAGTTCATACTGAATATAAAAATATTTTAGCATGGCTGTACATGGTTTTTCTCAAGCTAAGGAAAATTCATATAGGAAAGACTGGTAAAAGTCTTTAAATTAAAATAAACTTTGGGTATATTGCAATTTTCAAACTGATATTTTAGTCTCTTTCCTTAGAAGGCTATAGTGGGCAACAGTTCAGTTCAGTTCAGTCGCTCAGTCGTGTCTGACTCTTTGCGACCCCATTAACAGCAGCACACCAGGCCTCCCTGTCCATCACCAACTCCCGGCATCCACCCAGACCCATATCCATCAAGTTGGTGATGCCATCCAACCATCTCATCCTCTGCCGTCCCCTTCTCCTCCCACCTTCAATCTTTCCCAGCATCAGGGTCTTTTCAAATGAGTCAGCTCTTCACATCAGGTGGCCAAAGTATTAGAGTTTCAGCTTCAGCATCAGTCCTTCCAATGAACACCCAGGACTGATCTCCTTTAGGATGGACTGGTTGGATCACCTTGCAGTCCAAGGGACTCTCAAGAGACTTCTCCAACACCACAGTTCAAAAGCATCAATTCTTCTGCACTCAGTTTTCTTTATAGTCCAACTCTCACATCCATGGCAAATAGATGGGGAAACAGTGGAAAGAGTGGCTGACTTTTATTTTTCCAGGCTCCAAAATTACTGCATATGGTTATTGCAGGCATGAAATTAAAAGACGCTTACTCCTTGGAAGGAAAGTTATGACCAACCTAGACAGCATATTAAAAAGCAGAGACATTACTTTGCCAACCAAGGTCCATCTAGTCAAGGCTATGGTTTTTCCAGTGGTCGTGTATGGATGTCAGAGTTGGACTATAAAGAAAGCTGAGCACAGAAGAATTGATGCTTTTGAACTGTGGTGTTGGAGAAGACTCTTGAGCGTCCCTTAGACTGCAAGGAGATCCAACCAGTCCATCCTAAAGGAGATCAGTCCTGGGTGTTCATTGGAAGGACTGATGTTGAAGCTGAAACTCCAATACTTTGGCCACCTTATATGAAGAGCTGACTCATTTGAAAAGACCCTGATGCTGGGAAAGATTGAAGGTGGGAGGAGAAGGGGGTGACAGAGGATGAGATGGTTGGATGGCATCACTGACTCGATGGATATGGGTTTGGGTGGACTCTGGGAGTTGGTGATGGACAGGGAGGCCTGGCGTGCTGCTGTTAATGGGGTTGCAAAAGGTCGGACACGACTGAGCGAGTGAACTTAACTGAACTCACATCCATACATGACTACTGGAAAAACCATAGCCTTGACTAGATGGAACTCTGTTGAAAAAGTAATGTCTCTGCTTTTTAATATGCTGTCTAGGTTGGTCTTAACTTCCCTTCCAAGGAGCAAGCGTCTTTTAATTTCATGGCTGCAGTCATCATCTGCAGTGATTTTGGAGCCCCAAAAAATAAAGTCTGTCACTGTTTCCATTGCTCCGGTGGAGGTGTGGATTGGTGGTAGCCTGCTGCAGGGTTGGGGGCATTGAGTGTGTAGCAGTGTGTGCATGGGACCTTTTGAAGGAGGTCGCCATTATCTTCATTACCTCCACCGTAATTTGACCCCAGGTAAATAACAGGGAGGGAACACAGCCCCGCCCATCAACAGAAAATTGGATTAAAGATTTACTGAGCATGGCCTTGCCCATCAGAACAAGACCCAGTTTCCCCCTCAGTCAGTCTCTCCCATCAGGAAGCTTCCATAAGCCTCCTATCCTTCTCCATCAGAGGGCAGACAAACTGAAAACCACAATCACAGAAAACTAGCCAATCTGATCACCTGGACCACAGCCTTGTCTAACTCAATGAAACTATGAGCCATGCCATGTAGGGCCACCCAAGATGGATGGATCATGGTGGCGAGTTGACAAAACGTGGTCCACTAGAGAAGGGAATGGCAAACCACTTCAGTATTCTTGCCTTGAGAATCCCATGAACAGTATGAAAAGGCAAAAAGATGGGAACCAGAAAGATGAACTCCCCAGGTCGGTAGGTGCCCAATATGCTACTGGAGATCAGTGGAGAAATAACTCCAGAAAGAATGAAGTGATGGAGCCAAAGCAACAACAACACCCAGTTGTGGATGTGACTGGTGATGGAGGTAAAGTCCGATACTGTAAAGAGCAATATTGCATAGGAACCTGGAATGTTAGGTCCATGAATCAAGGCAAACTGGAAGTGGTCAAACAGGTAATGGCAAGAGTGAACATTGACATTTTAGAAATCAGTGAACTAAAATGGACTGGAATGGGTGAATTTAACTCAGATGACCATTATATCTACTACTGAGGACAAGAGTCCCTTAGAAGAAATGGAGTAACCATCATAGTCAACAAAAGTGTCCGAAATGGAGTACTTGGATGCAATCTCAAAAACGACAGAATGATCTCTGTTCATTTCCAAGGCAAACCATTCAATATCACGGTAATCCAAGTCTATGCCCCGACCACTAATGCTGAAGAAGCTGAAGTTGAATGGTTCTATGAAGATCTATAAGACCTTCTAGAACTAACACCCCCAAAAGATGTCCTTTTCATTATAGGGGTCTGGAATGGAAAAGTAGGAAGTCAAGAGACACCTGGAGTGAAAGGCAAATTTGGCCTTGGAGAACAGAATGAAACAGGGCAAAGGTTAATAGAGTTCTGCCGAGAGAATGCACTGGTCATAGCAAACACCCTCTTCCAATAACACAAGAGAATACTCTACACATGGACATCATCAGATAGCCAACACCGAAATCAGATTGATTATATTCTTTGCAGCCAAAGATGGAGAAGCTCTATACAATTAGCAAAAACAAGACCGGGAGCTGACTGTGGCTCAGATCATGAACTCCTTATTACCAAATTCAGACTTAAATTGAAGAAAGTATGGAAAACCACTAGACCATTCAAGTAGTGGGCAACACCAAAGTAATATTTCTATGGAAGTAAAACATTTATTCATGACATGTACATGAACTGAAAATTAAATTTCTCTGTATTTCTTTCTACTGATAACTAAAATGTGTATCTTACTAGTACAGTTGCTTTCCTGTAATTTGGGCAAGAAGTTGCCCTATTTTTTAACATTCGTATATGTAAAATATGTACCACAATATAACACTCTTCAACATTGTTCTAGGTGTCTTGCTAATCTCCACAGAAAGCACTTAGACTCTTAAGAAATACAGTGAGATACTGAACAGGTCAGTAATAAGAGAAATTAGTGGTCTCTCTCTGCTGCTCAGAGCTGTTGTTGAGATGAATTTAACAATGGGATCACTGAAAAGGTCATTAAGCTCCAAATACAGTCAATTAAGAACCTGTCAAGAAGGGAAATGGGCCCTCTCCTGGCCCTTCACTACTCTGTCCTGTGTTCTCTCTGGTAGACATTTGTTGTTTTCAATGCCCAATATCCACTGCCAATTCCCAAGAGTTCCCCAGTTTTCTTTTGGGGAATATCTCTCCCTTTGTTTTTTTTGTTTTGTTTGTTTTGTTTTGTTTGGTCTTTGTTGTTGTTTAGTTGCTAAACTGTGTCCGACTCTTGGTGACTCCATGGATTCTAGCCCACCAGGCTCCTCTGTCCATGAGATTCCCAGACAAGAATACTGGAATAGGTTGCCATTTCCTTCTCCAAGGGATCTTCCCAAGCCAGGGATTGAATCCTCATCTCCTGCATTGGCAGGTGGATTATTTAGCACTGAGCCACCATAGAAGCCCAAAGTGGTCTTGGTGTAATAAAATTCCAGGTTTCTGCCTCACTGTTTGGAAACCAAAGTCATTTGATCCTTCCTTGTCTTGCCTACTTTAACAACCAGGATGGAGGAGTTGATCTGAGCTTGGCTAACATGATGTTGTCTCCTAAACTTGAATCTTGAACAAATGATGCACAAAAACAATTTGAGATCATCCACTAATTAGCCACTTCCTGCTTTGTGTCAGTGGCTATAGAATGCAAGGCCTGTGTCTATAGTGACCCTGGTTTCTACAGACTCCCAGACCTGACTTTCCAACCTCTATCTTCAGTTAAGCAGAGTTTGTGTGGGTTACTGGTCAGCAGAGAACTCTAACTGACACATCCTTCTTTAGCAATGCTTTTTCTTATATCCACTGCAAGTGAATTACTCTATAACCTGCCCACCCTGCTTGTCTGTAAGGAAGACATTTCTTCCTAAAGGTAATTTGCATGAAGGTGTTAAGGACTTAGTGTGTTACTCTTCCTAAGAGTCTCAGAATGGTGAAAGGATCTTTACGGAGAAGGCAGTAGACAAGCCTTGAAGGATAGATGTTCTGACATTTGATTTCCATAAGCCTATTGCAGAAGGCAATGGCACCCCACTCCAGTACACTTGCCTGGAAAATCCCATGGATGGAGGAGCCTGGTAGGCTGCAGTCTATGGGGTCGAGAAGAGTCAGACATGACTGAGCGACTTCACTTTCACTTTTCACTTTTATGCTTTGGAGAAGGAAATGGCAACCCACTCCAGTGTTCTAGCCTGGAGAATCCCAGGGATGGGGTCGCACAGAGTCGGACACGACTGAAGTGACTTAGCAGCAGTAGCAGTATAGAATGAAATGCTACTGTTTATTGAATACTTTGCCATGTATGTATCATTGTGCTAGGTAAGCACCTTAGGTAAGAATCCCCATGACAACACCTCCAAGAAGGTATTATTATGCCTATTTTATAGATGTGAAATGAAAGGCTTAGAACAGTAAATGAATCTAAGGTCACCAGGTAATATTTGGGCTTCCCTGGTAGCTCGGTCAGTAAAGAATCTGCCTGCAGTGCAGGAGACCTGGGTTCAATCCTTGGGTCGGGAGGATCCCCTGGAGAAGGAAATGGCAACCACTCCAGTATTCTTGCCTAGAAAATCCCAAGGACAGAGGGGCTTGGAGGGCTACAGTCCATGAGGTCGCAAGAGTCAGACATGGCTTAGCGACTAAACCACCACCACCAGGTAATATTTAGGGAAGCCAGAATTTGAATCTATGCTATTTGTTTAAGTCTTCTTTTACTCAGCCTAATGTTTTTGAGATTAATCCATTTTATTGGATCCATCCTAATTCATTCTTTTATTGCTCGTTAACTATATGAATATACCACGAAGTTTTTCGCTGATTCATTTTCTTGTCAGGATATTTTGTTAATGGCTAGTCTGAATAAAGGTGTTCTGAACATTCTTGTACAGGTCTTTCTATAGATGTATGCATTCCTTTCTTACAGTACATGTATATTTAGAAGTGGAATGGCTGGGTCATGAGGAAGGAATATACTAAATTTTATTAGAAACTAGGATGTACAGTTTTACATTCTATCAGTAATGTTTGAGAGTTTCAGTTCCACATATTCACCCACACTTGGTATTTTTGATCTTTTCCATTCTAGTGGGTATATAGTTTTATCTCTTTCCCCAATGATTGATAATGTTGAGAACCTTTTCAAATGCTTGTTGGCAATTTGGATACCTTTTGTGAGTGCCTATTCAAGTCTTTTGTTCACTTTATTGTTGTTGGCTGACTATGAAAATCTGTGACACCATACTTGACTGACTACACAGAAAATCTGTGATTCTATACCCATGTCAGAGAACATAACCACCAACTCAGTGACATTCACTGTTTACCCAAAAGTGACAAAGCTGAGCTTTGATATAGAGAAAAGTCATATTTTTAAAGATTATCTTGCATTACATGTTCCTGCCTATGTATCAAGGCCACAGGTTTTCAACCTGTGGTAGGCCAATTTTAACAAGCAGAACTGCTTGCTAAGCCAGTATTTTAGCTGACATAGTTGCTAATTTTTTATGAGGCGATAACTCCAGAAAATCTGACTTTATTGCCTCTCTTAAAAAATTGGAAAATCTGAGTACATTGGGATTTTACCCTTTTGGCAAACATCAGCTAAAACTGAGCAGTAGCTGCCCTCTTAGACAAAGCACATGCTTTCCAGTTTAGCACAGCCTTAGCACCATCCTCCCTTGTTATCTTAGTCCCAAGTTGTTTCACTCACTTACAGCACCTATGTGGCCTCTGTAAGCATGGGTGAATTTTCATCCTGGCCTCAGAACCAGGCTTGCCTCTTCTGAGCTACCAGTTTATTAATTCCTTAGGATTGTTGTAAACTAGATCACTTCCTGCATCTCCCTCTAAACTCTGTAAATGCACAGGCGAACCTGTGACTCAGTTTCAAGAGACCTTATGCACTTTGTATATTTAACCTTATTCCAGATTTAATCTTTTCCCAAGCTTATCTTTCTTTATCTTTAACTTCCCTGGTGGCTCAGATGGTCAAGCGTCTGCCTACAATGTGGGAGACCCGGGTTCAATCCCTGGGTCGGGAAGATCTCCTGGAGAAGGAAATGGCAACCCACTCCAGTATTCTTGCCTGGAGAATCCCTGAACGGAGGAGTCTGGTAGACTACAGTCCATGGGGTCACAAAGAGTCAGACACGACTTAGTGACTTCACTTTCACTTTCCTCAGCAACTTAAAATATCTTGTTGTAGAAAGTTTATTTAAATCTTTTAAGTGATGAATTCTGCCTCTGCATTGGTATTAGGGATGACTTCTAAGAAAATAAAACCAGCCATTAGTTACAGACCCCAAGTAACTCATTGTTCTGTCCATTTCAGAGAGGATGATCAAGAGGGAAGAAGTGGTAGTGAAAAAAAAGAATCTTCTCCCACCATTTAACATGGGTGTAAACAGGAGGGGACAAGAGTTCATGTACATCTGGCCAAATTATATTATAAAATATGTTATTATATCACTATATCACACCTATCAAATAACTAAAATTCAAAATAGTGATAACACCAAATTCTAGTGAGGATGCAAAGGAACTGGATCACTCAGACTGCTGATGGAAATGTATGATAGAGCCACTCTAGAAAAGAGTCTGACAGTCTCTTACAAAACTAAACATATGCTTACCATACAACCCACCAGTTTCATTCTTGTACATTCATCCCAGAGCAATGAAAATGCATGTTCACATAAAAAAAAACTGTACGTGGATGTTCAAGAACTATAATCTCCCCAGACATAATCTCCCCAATTGTTCTTTAATGAGTGAATGCTTAAAGAACTTAAAATGACATCCATACCATGAAACACAACTTGGCTACAAAAAGGAATAAGCTAATGATATGCATAACAAGCTGGATGGATTTCTAGGGAATTATGCTGAGTGAAAAAAAGATAATCTCAAAAATTTACATACTATATGATTTCATTTATATAACATTCTTGAAATGACAAAAATCATAGAAATGGAGAACAGATTAATGGTTGCCAGGGATTGAGTGGGGTGGTGGGGTAGGAGGGAGGTGGTTGTTGCTATGAAGGGTGGAGAAGAGATTCCTGTGATGGAATTGTTCTGTATCTTGACTCTAATGAGTGTCACATGGAACTATACGTGTGATAAAATTGCATGGAACTAAATACACACACACACATTATGTATAAAACTGGTGAAACCTGAAGAAAATCAGTCAGTCGCATCAATCTCAATTTCCTGGTTGTGATATTGTACTCTAGTTAGGGAAAATGTTACCACCATTGGGATAAACTAGATGAAGAGTATCTGTGATCCGTCTGTATTATTTCTTAAAATTGCAGGGAAATATACAATTACTTCAGGATAAACAGTTTAAAACATACCCTTACTTATTCACCAACTTGATGGACATGAGTTTGAGTAAACTCCGGGAGTTGGTGATGGACAGGGAGGCCTGGCGTGCTGCGATTTATGGGGTCGCAAAGAGTCAGACACTCTGAGTGACTGGACTGGACTGAACTGATTAAAAGGGGCTTTTCTGGTGGCTCAGATGGTAAAGAGTCTGCCTGCAATGCAGGAAACCTGGGTTTGATCCCTGGGTCACGAAGATCCCCTGGAGAAAGGGAATGGCTACCCACTCCAGTGTTCTTGCCTGGAGAATTCCATTGACAGAGAAGTCTGGTGTGCTACAGTCCATGGGGTTGCAAACAGTCGGACATGACTGAGCTACTAACACTTTCACTTTTCACTGATAAAAACTTAGCTTCAAGCTGATGGATCCAATATTATAGCAAAAGGATTTAGGATATAATAATGTAATCATATCCTCTGTCGGTCTGGCACAGAGCAGCCTATTTCGGTTACTAAGGCTGTATAACAAATTACCCCCAATCATGGGTGGCTTGAAATAATGACATTTATTTTGCCTCAGATCTGCAATTTGAGTGAGATTCATCTCTCTGCTCCATTTTGGCATCAATTTTGGGGATGATACTTGAAGACTAAGGGCTTCCCAGGTGGCTCAATGGTAAAGAATCCACCTGCATACATTGACACGAATCAGCCATGGAGTTACATGTGTTCCCCATCCCGATCCCCCCTCCCACCTCCCTCTCCACCCGATCCCTCTGGGTCTTCCCAGTGCACCAGGCCCGAGCACTTGTCTCATGCATCCAGCCTGGGCTGGTGATCTGTTTCACCCTAGATAATATACATGTTTCAATGCTGTTCTCTCAAAACATCCTGCCCTCGCCTTCTCCCACTACAATATTGTAAAGTAATTAGCCTCCAACTAGTAAAAATAAATGAAAAAAATAAAATAAAATTTATAAAAAATAAAATAATAAACAGTAAAAAAAAAAAAAAAAAAAAAAAAGAATTCACCTGCAATGCAGGAGATGTGGGTTTGCTCCCTGGGTCGGGAAGATCCCCTGGAGTAGGAAATAGCAACCTGTTCCAGTATTCTAGCCTGGGAAATGCCATGGACAGAGGAGACTGGAGGGCTACACTCCATGGAGTTGCAAAGAGTTGGACATGAATTAGTGACTAAACAAAAACAACGGATTCAGGAACAATAGTCAAGTAAAAACAGAATTTGCCCAAGACAAACTATTTTATTAAATTGTATTCTGGCATCTTTAAAGTAATGCTAATAATAATAATTAGCTTTATAAGCAAGTAAATACAAATTCTTAGGTTCTCAAATATTTTCTAACCTGTTTTTGCTATGAAGAGTACACTTAATTCTCTTTCCTGGGTTTGAGAGGCTCCTTTGGGGATTGAAGCAATTTGCTGACTTATTCAAAAAAACACTTTCATTAGCTGCTTGCCAAAAAAATAGGTAAGTAAAACTAATGGCGATAAAGCTGAAGTTAGTCTGCTTTTCTAATCACTAGAATAAAAACAATGGAAGGAATGGAGATTGCAAGTGTTGAACATACTGAGGTCATTAGTTTCCTGTCGCTTCTTAGCAAACTATCCACTCCGGTATTCTTGACTGGAGAACTTCATGGACAGAGGAACCTGTCACAGAGAGTTGGACATGACTGAGCAACTAAACAACAACAATGATGGCTTTGCAATGTGTCAACCTGCCTAGGCTGAGCTCCATATTCCTTTCCTTTATGTCTCTGATTATGGTGGAACACAAGAGAGATTTTGATACGAGACTTGGAGGGAGAAGAAAACAGCAGTCATTTTGTAGCTCACACATATTGTCACTCATTTGTTCTCTTACCTCCTGGGAGTTAGAAAGCAGCTGGGTTTTTCTGCTCTACCTTCCCCCAGCTCCTCCTCCAGCTGCTTCCACTCCTTGGCTAGGTGTGTGGGGTTTAGCTCTGTGATGAAGGGTCCCAAGCTTCTACAAGACAACCACTCTACAAGGTCAGAGGCAATGGGTTTCAACCCATCCTTGTGGTCTTCACCTGGTGCTTGTGGGTTCCAGCTCATTCTTGCTTTTCCTCAGTTCATATCCATCTTCCCTTTCCCTACCCCCACTGCCTGCTCTGTGGGCTTTAAGCTCCAGCATCAGAAGCAAAGACAACATCCTTACAGAGACTGCTTAACTAGCTTCCACAATTGTGTAAGGTCAGGTCCCTCTAACAAATCCCTTTTGTGTATGTAGTGGTTTTGCTTCTCTGATTGAACCCTATATGATACAGAATTTGAAATCAGAAGTTTCCAGTTCAAACATGCAAGTTCCTATGAATTGATCTTTTAAACAATATGTGTGTGCTTAGTCACCTGGTCATGTCTGACTCTTTGCGACCCCATGGACTGTAGCCCGCCAGGCTCCTCTGTCCATGGAATTCTCCAGACAAGAACACTGGAATGGTTTGCCATGCCCTCCTGCAGGGGATTTTCCCAACCCAGGGATTAAACCCAGGTCTCCTGCATTGCAGGTGGATTGTTTACCGTCTGGGCCACCAGGGAAGCTTTAAATGGTATATTGAGGTGTAATTGACAAACATATTAGTTTTTCACTCATCCAGCATTCAACAGATATTCTGTTGAGCCTCTTCTATACCTCTATTCATCTAATCTTTTTATTTTTAACAAAGACTATTTCTTTAAAAGTAAGACTAAGTGTAATTAAACTTTTGACGTTCTGGAAAGACCTGTTAAATAAATAGATGAGAAAATAAATTCTTGTGAGAACCCAGATCTCCTTTTTTTTTTTTGTAGGGGAAAAGGTTACCAGAGAAAGAAGTATTTATGGCTCATCAGCAATAATGTCATTTATTTGGAGACTCTTACAGACAAAAAGGAATGCTGGGATTTCAAGCTGTAGGAGAGATGTTTTGGTCTTAGGGATCAGGGGAGGAACACTTCTGTACATTGTATTGTTTAGCTTTCACGTATGCTGTGTCTCAGGCACTACCTCCTGACGAGCTTGAGGGAGAAAAACAGAGTAAGAGAACAAAGAGCCTCTTCATACACACAGCCCCCCTCACCCATTCCTGGGGTTGGGTATTCTTTACTCTTCTGCTCTGAGGAAGGGGAATTGAGTTGATTAGGTAATTTGTACAAAGTGGTCTCCATCAAACCACCTCATGAGAGTCTTCCTGACAAGGTATACTTAGCTGCTTTTCAACTGCATAAATCACAATTTAAAATCTGTTGCACAGAGGGAAACATTACAGTGACTCATTTTTCCTTGAAGACGGATAAGCATCAGCTCATGCATTTTTACAGAGCTCACATTTCTGTGTCGATACGTGCATTTTTAGAGAGCTCACATTTCTGTGTTGATATTTCTATTTTGCAATTTAAATATTTCATTTGTATGACTGATATTAAAAGTACTGTAATGCCACTGGAGGTGTGAGACCCCTAGATTTTGGTTAATTATGAGTGTACCTGGAAGTAATTTCGTGATGCCTCAATTTTACAAGATTTAAAGCACATCACTTTGCCAGAGACTCATGAGTCTTCACACATCAGAGGATTCCAATAAAGAAAAGAACTATACCTTCGTTTTATCTAAATTAGACCAAAGAACTGTATAAATGCAAGCACTACACAAGTGGGACATACTTGGATGACTGTCCCAGTTGTTAACATATTTAAAAACTTCCATATTGGTTAGTGAAGAGATGCTGTTCTGAGCTCCACAAGCTCCCCCTACCTGCCACCCCAGTCACCTCTGTCCAGAAACCTCCAGAACCCCAAACACCATTCATTGATGCAGCAAATAAAGGATTATCACCCACCACAGTCGGGTATCTTCAGGACTCAACGCAAACACTTGGGTGGGCTTTCAGTCTGGTGCCTGAAGTATGTACAGCTGTGAAATCTTTCTAATATCTCTCATGCACACAGATGGAATGGAGAGGGGGCTGACATTGACATTGGGAGATTTCAGGCAGGGTCCTTGCTTAACCTCTCTGAGCCTCAGTTTCCCCCATTTATGAAATGGGTAGTGTGGCCAAGACTATAGCTAATGACCCTTTGAGTTCTATTCTGGGATTCTATGATTTAGAAACATCTGAATGTTTTCGATTTTCATCTTAGAGGTCTGGGGTCTTGCAGGGGGAGAAGAATGGCTAAAAGTAGTTGGATAGCTTGTTCCAGGAGGCTGGCCTAGCAGTGGGAATGACACAGTGAACACTGGAAAAGATCCCTGAACAACCCTGCTGAGTAAACCATTTGCAATTCTCATTCTGAAACTTCTCAAAAAAATTCATACTGGAGCTAGAAAGTGCCCAGAAAACAGCAGCTAAAATGACCAGCAAAATAGAAGGTCTATTTGAAGGCAAATGAAAAGATTTCTTACTCTTCTGCCTGGAAAGGCAACCTGGAGTGGGAGATAGAGTCAAAAACTATACATTTCTGAGACATGGAGTGATGAACACCAGCTTATTCATCAAACCTATTCTAAGCAGCTCTTGAAGATTCAAAGGACTAAATTTAGAGGCCTCTCCCCTCTGTACCCATGATAGGAATGTAAAGTGGGAGTGATGAGTTTATGAAACGTGTCACTCCCAAGCAGTCCTATGAGCAATTTATATTGATTCAAACAGGATAGGTATTCTTTCATGGTAACAAATCTATAACCTAGGTAGAACACTGATACTCGGGCTACATACGGCAAGTAAGGTCTGACCTCTTCTAACCCAGTATGGCCACTGTCACACAGAGAATGTAGGCTCAAATGACACCGATAGGCTTCCAGAAGGACAATTCACTTCATCTTTTTTCCCTTTTTTAATTTTCACTATTTTGTTGTAATTGTTTTAGAGAATTAATGAATGGGCACTTTCAAAAAGGAAATTCAAACAGTTCAGAAGACTATGAAAAGTAAAGTAAAATTTCTCCTGCCAACATCCTTCTCCTTACAAGTAATCACATGAATAGCTGTCAGTCCATTTCCCCTTGTTAAAAAATATATATGTACATATACATATATATAGTGATAGTGTGTGTGTGTGTGTGTATATATATATTTGTTGTTCAGTTGCTAAGTCGTGTCTGACTTTTTGTGACCCCATGGACTGCAGCACACCAGGTTACTCTGTCCTCCACTATCTCCCAGAGTTTGCTCAAATTCATGTCCATTGAGGCACTGATGCTATCTAACCATCTTATCCTTTGCCACTCCCTTCTTCCTTTGCCTTCAAGTTTTCCCAGCATCAGGGTCTTTTCCAATGAGTCGGCTCTTCACATCATGTAGCCAAAGAGTGTGTGTGTGTGTGTATACAGTTTACTTTTAAAATATCTTTCTATATTAGTACATATAAACTTAACTTTTATTGGCTGCATAATATTTCATTGTGTGAATAAACCATAGTTTATTTAACCTACTAGCAAACAGTTAGGATGTTTCCAGCCTTTGCCCCATTTACAATGTTACAGTGAATATTTCTTATTCTCACATATATTTTATACCTTGGTTCACTTGTTTGTTAGGGTGTTTCTATACAATAACTTTCTGGAAAAAAATACCACTACATTAAATTATATCACATGATGGTTTGATGAAATGGTCAAATTTCTCCTCCAACTTATGCTCTCACCAACTGTTTATGAGGTTTCCACATTTTTACTGCTGCTTCTCCCAGCTACATAGAAACGTATTCAGGGAAGTATATGCCTACTCTCCTAAGAGCACAGATGTTATGAGGATAGCACAGTGATATAAATAAGCTTGGGGAGTTGGAGAAATGCCATATAACAATATCTCTGTTGGCCAAATGGATAAAATCAAATCATGAAGAGTTTTTCCAATGAATTTCATTTCTAGCTTCCAAACAGGGGATTTGAGCAGAATTTTATTTTTAATGTATATTTACTATGTATTTCATCCACAGAAGAGAGTACACCTTAGAAAGTATAAAAAGTGAACACCTGTGTAGAATCTTCTTTCCTTATGTCAGTGAGAAGTTGGATTGAATGGAATAACGGCAGTTTTCATTTCCATTTACCTGATCATGATGGAGGTCACACAATCTCCCCTTTCTGTATCCTTCTTTGCCTAATCCTCCCCGTGTGTGTATTCAGTAACATGTAAGCAATTAATAGACCTTACTCATTTTAATTTTGTGATTATTTTAAAGTAATTTCAAAGAACATCATGGGTTTGTTTAAATTCCAAAACTAAGGGGTTAAGGTGTGATACATCCCAGGATTATATGCATATTGCTAAGAAACATGGCCTTATATCCAAGGAATAGATCCCTAGTTGTGAACTTTTCAGCATTAAAAAGCAGATGGGAGTGTACATGATAGAGTGTGCCTGGAGGGAGACCTAGGTGAAGGTATGTGTGCAATGGGGCAAGTGGGGCAGTGGTCCATATGCTTCTGAAATATACCTGCTGTTCCCAGTTATGCAAATTGATGAAAGAAGGCCAGAGCTGAGAAGCTGGTGGATGGTAAGAAATAGCTCCTCTCTCTCCTCCCGCTTAGCCTGCAGCATATGGATGGAGAGGCTATGATGGACAGAAAGAAGCCAGTTCTCCCTCTCTTCTACCCTAGCTGCATCTTACATCACAGAAACACAGGCCTTCCTGTGTCCCTTCAGGAACGTGTGATGCTCAGTGTTGATTCATTTTTGTTGAAATCTTTTAGGAAAGGTTTCTGATGGGAAATCTTTAATTATTAAAATCCAGCCACTACAACCATTTAAAATTATAATGCCTTGAATATCTGTACTGCTTTAATTTGTTTCATTAATTTAATGTAAAGGCAGCCTCTAGGGACATGTTTACAAGGTAAGGAATATTATAAAAATGCTGCTAATTCTCTTTGGATAGTTCTAAGTCTGGATATATTCAAATATCTGAATAATTACTTGAGTCATTTTAATTTAATTTTAATATTTCTCAATATACAAATAAAATATGAGATACAATTTTTTTTTAAATGAAGATTTTTTTTTCAAGCAAGAATGTGGCGCCTGGGGTAGAAATTTCAGCTGGCTTATAGATCAGGCATTGGTTTGCTACTCCCTGACACCTGGTTATTATTAGTATGGTAACACCTCCCACACCCTGTGACCATAGGCATTTACTGGCTTCATGTTGCTTTTTTATTTGAACACCATACAGCATGTTTTAAGCCCCAGTAGCCAGAGGTATTTGTTTGCAGAATTTAATTCCTGTACTAAATAAATAAATAAATAAAAATCACTTCCTCTTTTGCAAGTCTGCCAATTTGTGTTCTTCAAGGGGCAATTATGTTAGTGCAAAAACCACAGTGATAAATAATCTCCCTGTATTTGAAATTTAAAATGAAGCCCTCCAGAGGGTTAGGTCAGAAAAAAACAGTGATAGCTTACTTTGCTGGACTCAAGTTCAATTTAAAATTCACATGTTAATAAAGAAAACGTCTTCCTTTCTGTTTTGGACTGAAAGAGAGAAAATAATGATAAAAACAAGTTAAGACTTACCTTAGTAATTAGGGAGTCCCAATGGATCAGACTTGCTAATAGGAACCCAATTAAAACACATTTTTGAAGGATTTTGTTAGAACTTATAAACATCCCAGAGCAAGTTCTAGAATGTCAGCTTTTTTTTTTCCCTTTTAAGTTTACAATTATGTTTTTATTGCATGTTGCATACCAAGTAGGGCTAGGAGAACCCTCTGTCTATTAATCAAGTTTGAGACAGTGCATAAGACTCTAGCACATCAGAGCCAGACAGGGAAACACAATTTCTTTGTAGCCCACATGTCAGGGCCTAGCCTTCTATTAGAAAAGCTTGTCATTAATAAAGAATCTACTTTGCATCATTTGTGTCTGAAGATCAGAAATTGCTGAACTTAGTTCACAGCCTCACTGCCAATGTACAGGCACCTGCCAGGTTGAGAGGGTACAGCCACCCAGGAAAGCTTGGAACAGAGTGAGGAAAGCTTTTTCAATTTGCCAACATAAAATGAGCAAGATGGGACCAAAAAACGAACGCCCCATCTACCCACCTACTGTTCTTGATCTAGAAATCATGCAGTCCTTTGGTTATTGTCAAGGAGCATTGGGAAGAAGACCCATTTCACAAATCCACATGGCTACAGAGATTGCTCAGTGGTTATCATCACCACCCACCACCCCCTCCCCATGCCTCTGGGTTCCTGTGCACTGTTTTTTTTTTTAATTAGTTGGAGGCTAATTACTTTACAATATTGTAGTGGTTTTTGTCATACATTGACATGAATCAGCCCTGTGCACTGTTATATGGTTCAGTTGACTCTGATTCACCAGCACACGCTGCTATAAAGCAACTTGATGTCCTCATTGTAGATACATGAGGGTTTGAGAGTGATGGATCTGAGACAGAATGGCTGCCTTGGGCTCACTGCAGGTGTTACCACTCTTGGTTTTACCCCGGTGCAAGTCAGAAGACTGGAATGGTAAAGTTTACACATTGAACCCACTGCACTGTCAGTCTGAGAATATAATGAAATGAGCCTTTTATTGACTCTACTCAGGATCCCAGGAGTCTTTCTGCAGGATCTTCACGATGTCAAAGCAATGAGTGTTCAAGTCAGTGATTAATCGGCCAAGCTGGTTGTCTCAGTTTTGCTTCCCCCAGAAGCAAACCTGAAGACAAGTATCCAAATGCAAGTAGCTCATTTGGAGATGATTCCTGGGAAGATGGTTAAGTGAATGCGGGAGTGAGACAGGGCAGATAAGGAAAGCAATATAGGGTGAATTTCCCAGCAAGATGTCACTATGGAATCCCCAAGGGCAACTGCAACAACTATAGCACCAGGGATTAGCACTCTATAACCCATGAGCCAAATCCAGCCTGGTTTTATACAGCCCATGAGCTCCAAATGGTTTTTTACATGTTTTAATGGTCACAAGCATCAAAAGAAGACACATAAAATATTGTGAAATTCAAATTTCTGTGTCCATAAATAAAGTTTTAGTGGAACATAGCCATGCTCATTCATTTATGAATTGTTTATGACTGCTTTCACTCTACAAGAGCAGAGTTGAAAAGCTGCCATAGAGGGGGCCTCCCTGCTGGCTCAGTGGTAAAGAACCTGCCTGCCAAAGCAGGAGACATGGGTTCGGTCCCTGATCCGGAAAGTCCCACATGCCATGGAATAACTAAGCCTATGCACCACAACCATGCTCTAGAGCCCAGGAGCCACAACTGCTGAAGCCTGCACATGCTAGAGCCCGTGGTCCACAGCAAGAGAAGCTGCTGCATCAAGAAGCCTGCATGCTGCCATTAGAGAGTAGCCCCCTACTCTCTGCAACTAGAGGAAAGCCCACGCAGCAATGAAGAGGCAGCACAGCCAAAAAGAAACATAAATACATAAATAAAAATGTTTAAAAATAAAAATAGTTGCAGTAGAAACCATGTGGTGGCAAAGTCTAAAATGTTTACTCTCTGGCTCTTTACAGAAGTGGTTTGCTACCCATGGTGTAGAAAGCACCTCTGAGGTATCTCACCTCAGAGGCTTGAGAGCTGGCATCCTATCCACCAAGTCCCACTGTCAGTGCACGGGGGCTGATCCTGCAGAGCTTTCATCTCCCAGCACCTATAGCCTGCCCTGCAGAACATTCAAGTGTTCAGAATTCTGTGCTAGTTCATTCTCAACTCCAAATGACATAAGTACATAGTTTCCTGATTTTACCAATTCCTAGTTTTCTATATTCATGAGAAAACTCAGTTCCATTTTGAGCCCAAGAGTGCAGAATAAATGAAGTGTTTCTACCTCTGTTCCAATGGATTTAATTAAGCAGTCTATATAATCTAAGTTATATAGGAGAGCATTAGGCTCAAAATACGTTGTCTTTGTGGAACAGAGCTGGGGGCATGAAGTGGTTTTCTCAATTGACAACAACTCATGCTAATAGGTAAGTTGGAGCTGAGAATGCGTTTTTCTTCTATACACCCCCACCAAGTAGCTAGTTATTTCAGTTAGAATGGTATGAAAACCTAAATGGAGATTAAGTTACATATTTAACTCCATAATTAATATTTTGCTTGTAAATAACTGAAACTGATGAAACGTAAAAGGTAGAAGCATTGTCCAAGTAGTCGTAAAGCAAAACTTGCTCTTGTCAAGGTAAAACTTGGATTCTAGGCACCAATTTTACCAAGACTGTCCTGTATATCTTCTGCAAAGGTGCTATAGATATATATAATGTAATAAATATTATGGGCTTCCCTTGTGGCTCAGCTGGTAAAGAATCCACCTGCAATGTGGGAGACCTGGGTTCGATTCCTGGGTTTGAAATATCCCCTGGAGAAAGGAAAGGCTACCCACTCCAGTATTCTAGCCTAGAGATTTCCATGGACTGTATAGTCCATAGGGTCACAAAGAGTCAGACATGACTGAGCAACTTTCACTTACTTACTTAATAAATATATAAATATGTATATTTATATATAAAATGAAGCCTAAACATAGCAATTTCATATGACTTTATGCACTAACTTTTCATAGCCAATCCCATATAGCCTTATGCACTAATTTTCTTAGATGGTCAAACATCACCAAACTCTCTCTCTTTAAAAGTGACAATAGCAGCAGGGCTTAAAATCCAAAACAAACCATTCAGAAAAGATTGAAATTGAAAACAAAAGTCAAGTTTTATTGAGAAACTATTTCAAGTTCATCTCTGCTTACTAAAACTAAGCACAATTGTTTCCTTCAATAGAGTTGTTAAAGGGTGCAGAATTTTAGATGTTTTTTATCTCCCAGCATACCAGTGTATTGTTAAAGAGGGAAAAGCCTATTTATCCATTCCCAGATTTGAAATTAGAACAAACTGTACACTTTAATGATCCTGTGCATGACCCTTATATTTCTAGAGAACTCGAAGATTAAGTGCTGCCAGATTTCATCATGCCCGCATAAACCTCCCCCTGCTCATTGGAAGGTTAACCTCCTGTCTTGGGATTCTCCCACTGACAGACAAGTCTTCAGTGCAAAGCTATCCTAGTTTTCCTTTACTAGGAAGAGAATGTTTCGTGATAGCAGGATAAGAAAACACTGGCCTTAAATACAGTGGCCTGCATCTATTTTTCTGGCTTGCTGTATTCATTTTTCCAAAGCCAGAAGACATTTCCCCCCCAAATTCCACTCATTCATTCATGTGTTTATTCATTTGATAAATCTTTGAGTTCCAACAATATATCAGGCAATATCCCCTCAAGTCCCCCTGTCCCAACACCCCCAACTACCACACATATATCCCTTTGACTCACCTCAGGTAAAGCTGATAGAAGGCTGGAGGAATGTATGTACTGTGCTGGGATCTTCCATGTTACCCCAGCTACCAGACCACATGACAGATTGTCACAACTTAAGATGGTACAGTAGGGATTGACTCCAGGGTTGTGAAATTCTGGGTTGAATTCCTTGAAAGAACTCTTCCAGGAAACTAAGTGATTTCACCAGAAAGATTTACCTTCTGGACCCTAAAGGCTATTAGGCAGCTGAGTAGGTTTGGCTATCAAAAGAAGTAAAAGTTATTAAGCATGGCAAAGGGATCAGAGTTGCAGCAACGATTTAGGCAGTATAGTTCTGGTTAACAAGATGGCTCTGGAAGTGAATGATACTTGCAGTTCATCTCTTTGCTTATAAAATCGGCTTTGTAATCAATATTAGAAGAATATTACCTATGTGTTCATTATGGTCATAACAATATCAATTCTGTTTCCTCTCTCCTTTAAATCACACCTAAATATTTTCCTTAGGGTTCTAACCTTAGGCCAGTGGATTTGAAAAAAGCAAACAAACTACCTATTCTTAATGTACCAGTGTTAGGTCTTTCCCTCTTCTGCCAGGTCTTTTTCTTTTGAACAATAACTAGCCCCTTATTTCCATATTCTTGGAAGGGGTCCATTATATTAATATCATGCACTAAATCTCGCTGATACCTGTGAGATTGTATATGCCTTGAATATTAAAATATTAGATTGCCTTTTTATTGCTTTTAATTATAAAGATTGCTTGGGTTGTTATAAAGCAGGAGTAGCAAACACTTGGAAAGCATGCTCTAATCCCTGCTTCCTGCACAGGGCAGGCATTGCTAATCAGATGTAGCCCTCTGAATGCAGCTTCAGAATATTTCCCAACACAAAGTTCAGGAAACCTCTATCAAGATGAAGTCTATTTGCCATTCTTGGTATATTAAGCTATGAATCCTGTTCTTTGGGGTTAATGTCAAGAAAATTACCTTTGAGATAGGTTTGAGCCAGTTTTTAATTTGGAAGGGATGAAAAGAAAGAAAGAGAAGAGCAAATAGAGCACTGCTCATATAAAGCAATGTTTTTCCGAGGAGAATGCTTATCGGATTTAATTTCCATTCCAGCAGATGGATTCTAACGTTTAAACAGAATCTCTTGGGTTTGAAGAAACCTCTCGTGGGTCATTTAGCTCATATCTCAGCACAACCAGAAGATAGATCTCATTATTTTTCTTAAATCCTGTCTTAAAAATAAATGGGCGTCTAATGAGTCTTTAAGTAGTGATTTTACTACCTTCTCTGGATGCATGTGCCATAACTTCTGTATTCTAATAGCTTCCTAGCTTCTGTATTTTAATAGCTACTAATTCTTCTCTAATATTTATTTAAAAATTGTCCCATAGCATCACAAGTCCATTGCTGCATCCTGTATACTCATTATGCTTTTAACCTTTTAAGCTCATCCAGTAGCCAATCACAGCTAGTGGCTACTGAATAAGAAACATGAGCCATGGATGTTATGGACGGACTGGTCACCACAATCCCCTTGGACTTAACATTTGTTCCTGACCAGTTCCCATTTTTGCACCCCACCTCCCCTAACTCCCAAAACTTGGAGGATAATTGGCAATCATGCATCCGGCCCTTTGGATTCAATTGTTGTTGCTCAGTCGCTAATCGAGTTTGACTTATTGCAACCCCATGGACTGCAGCACACCAGGCTCCTCTGTCCTCCACTATTTCCCGGAGCTTCCTCAAATTCATGTCCATTGAGTCGGTGATGCTATCTAACCATCTCATCCTCTGCCACCCCCTTCTCCTCCTGCCCTCAGTCTTTCCCAGCATCAGGGTCTTTTCCCGTGAGTCAGTTCTTCACATCAGGTGGCCAAAGTATTGGAGCTTCAGCTTCAGCATCAGTCCTTTCAATGAATATTCAGGGTTGATTTCCTTTAGGATTGACTGATTTGATCTCCCTGCAGTCCAAGGGACTCTCAAGAGTCTTCTCCAGCACCACAGTTCGAAAGCATCAATTCTTTGGCACTCAGCTTTCTTCATGGTCTGACGCTCACATCCTTATAGAAGTGATGTCACTCAGTTGTGTCCAACTTTTGCAACCCCGTGGACTGTAGACTATCAGGCGCCTCCATCCATGGGATTTTCCAGGCAAGAGTACTGGAGTAGCCTGCCATTTCCTTCTCCAGGGGATCTTCCCAACCCAGGGATCAAACCCGGGTCTACCGCACTGCAGACAGACGCTTTACCGTTTGAGCCATAGCTTGGATTTAATACTGTTACTTTGAGTCTTGGCCTTTTTTCCCTTACTTGTGCCTTCATTTCTTTGTACCCAAGGGCTACTTTGGCCCAGAATCCCTGCAGTGCTTCTCCCTGTTATTCAACCCTGATACTCAAATAGGGGGTGATTCAGAGAAATCCTTCCAGAGCTTCATTTAGAATGTTGACATTAAAGCATGATTATGTCTAGACTGTGCATGCCCAGGTCTATTAATTAGGGTCCTTATCACTCATTGATGGAGTGGGACGTTATCTTTGTGGTATGATTTGAGTGAGTAGCCTCAGTAATCAAAGCTATCTTCCCTACTCAGGAAAAGTGCTGGAAATTCAATCACTGGAGAGCTTTTCTCTTGATTAATCCTAAGGCAATCCAAGACTCTCTATTAATGATGACCTAGGAGGATTAACCCATTAGGTCAAAAACCCTTGAGTATGAATTGGGTCTTTTGTAACCCACTTCCTTCCCAAATAGGTGAGCCTAAGTAGTATAATGGAGTCTTTGGAAGGTGTGATGCTGAAAGGGAAGGAGAGGCAGAAATGCCATGTTGGAAAATCACCAAAGGAAAATTCTGCCTGCTTCACCACGTAGTTGTGGGCTAACCTGAAGTCAGCTCTCACACCAACACAAGTAAGATGTTTTCATTGTGTTTCCTTAAGGCTAGGTTTCAAATCAGTATCTCTCCTCCTTATCCAGTGTTCTTTATTCATTAATCCTACCTTTGGTTGCCTGAAACTTCAAAGATTATCTTCATCCCATCTTATTACCAGGCCCTGGGAGACCTTCTTTTTTACTGTCTGTCAAATCTCAGCTTCCCCTCAAAGCCAAGATCATTACATACCCACCATAAAGCCTTCCCTGGAACTTCAAAGCTGACATGGTATCTCCTTACTCTCAATTTCTTTAGCAAAAATAACTCTAGGGGATGAAAATGAAGAGGAAGCAACCTATGTTCATTGAGTACTCACTATGGGCCAGGCACTATATGCTAAGCACATCTCATAAGGTATCTTTTTTTAAAAATTTAATTGAAGTATAGTTGATTTACAATGTTGTGTTAATTTCTGTTGTACAGCAAAGTGACTCAATTATGCACATATATATTCTTTTTCATATTCTTTTCCATTATAGTTTATCACTGGATATTGAATATAGTTCCCTCTGCTATACAGTAGGACCTTGTTGTTTATCCATCCTATATGTACAAGTTTGCATCTTCATAAGGTATCTTAATATTCACAACAACCATATCACATAGGTGATATTATCTCCATTATATAAGGGAAAACTGAAGTCATAAAGGCTCTGTAACTTTCCAAAATTTTGGAAACTGGGTCCCAAATCCGTATCATTTCTCTGTCTATCATTCCTATGGGAAGTTAAAATACATAGCTCTATACTGATATTTATTTGTGAGTAAATCCCTGTATATAATATTTGCTTTTACTTTACATTTTTGAAGTGTTAAAAAGTGAAAGGGATTAAGTACAATTAAGCAGAGAATTATAGAAACTCAAAGGAAAACTCACAGTGACTGCTATAAAAAGAACTTACATTTTGTATAAAATCGTTCCCATCCTTCTGATTGCAGCTTTCCACAAGTGAGTTACAGGTGTGGAAATATATTGGTTCCCCATGGCCTTCAGGTTAGTTCAGTGCAACATAGAAGAACTAAAACCCCTCTGGCCAAGGAGCACTCTCCTGTTCTTGTCCCAAAATGTCTTACAAATATTATCACTTTCTATGTGTGCTGTGATATATAAAAGGTAGAAAATTCTTCTTCTAAAGAACTGTTCTTACTTTTTATTCTATACTGGAGTATACTTGACTCCAGTGTTAGTTTCAGGTGTAACAGCAAAGTGAGTTAATTATACATATACGTACATCTATTCTTTCTCAGCTTCTTTTTTCATATAGGTTATTACAGAGTATTTAGAGTTCCCTGTGCTATACAGTAGGTCCTTATTGATTATCTATTTTATATATAGTAGTGTGTACATGTTAGTCCCAAACTCCTAATTTATCCCTCCCTTTCACGTTTGGTAAGCATAGTTTGTTTTCAAAATGTGAGTCTGTTTCTGTTTTGTAAATCAGTTCATCTCTGCCATATTTTAGATTCCACATATAAGTGATATCATATGATATTTGTCTTTCTCTGACTTAGTATAATCAACTATAAGTCCACCCATGTTGCTGCAAATGGCATTATTTTCTTTTCCTTATGGCTGAGTAATATTCCATTGTATACATGTACCACATTCATTATCCATTCCTCTGTCAGTGGACATAGAGATTGTTTCCATGTCCTGGCTATTGTAAATAGTGCTGCAATGAACATTGAGGTGCATGTATCTTTTTGAAATATGGTTTCCTCCAGGAGATTTCCTCTGTTTCTCTCTGAGCCTCAGGAGATCTCTTTCCTGGCCTTCCAGACAGAGCTAGAGGGCTTTTCTCTGTCCCTGCCTAGTATCCATTCCTAGCTTTGGGCTTGCCTGGATTTTAGGCCAGGGATAGCAGAGAAAAAAGAAATGATAAACTCAGGACCAATTTGGTAGTGCTTTGGATTCAGATATGTCTTCTTTCCCAATCTGCAAGCAGTTTACTTTTCAGAGTCCTCAAATAGCTGCCCTATGCATTCTGTCCAGGTTTTACAGCTGCATTGAGTGAGATAGACAAGGCAAAGTTAGCCCATTTTACTTGAAACCAGAACCTCCTATTTCTTTCATATCTTGCCACAAATATGTCTCTATTTATTCATAGAATCTCTCTTGTAATTTTTACAATTTTTTCTTTTTGGAAAATCCTCTCAATTCCTGAATAGCAATATTGCCTTAGGTAATGGAGAAGCAGGTAAGGAAACTAGGATTCTCACTGAAGGAGTGTTCTGAGGAGAAACCTTTAAGGAAGGAAGGGGAAGAAGCAGGAAAAGCTGGAGAAGAAGCTAAGCAAAGAAGTGGTTTCAGCAGAGGTCTAGCATCAGCCTTCATTCCATAGAAAGCTCTAGAGCAAAGATGGCACCAGAGTTGTCTCCCTTGAGGCAAAGGGGCTGGCCTTGTGCTCCTTAATACCAGTCACTCATTGGCTGTGTTGGTGGGTATATGACCTCTTAGGCATCTCTGAGGCCTCACTGATGACTCAGTGGTAAAGAATCCACCTGCCAATGCAGGAGACTCAAGAGATTCTGGTTCGATCCCTGGGTTGGAAAGATCCCCTGCAGGAGGGCATGGCAACCCACTCCAGTATTCTTGATTGGAGAATCCCATGGACAGAGAGCCTGGTGGGCTACGGTCCACAGGGTCACAAAGAGTCAGACGTGACTGAATGACTAAACAACAACAAGGCACCTCTGAGTGTGGTGGGTTCTGTCAGCAGAGAACACGTCTCTAGAGAAGAGTGCAGCTGTAAGCCATTAGCAGCCAACACTCACAGATGCTAAATATAAAATAAATAGAGCTGATCTTGGTTCTGGGGAAGATGGAGTCAGGAGCTGGGGGATAGGATACAGTGGTAAAGGAGCTCTGGGTGGGGCATCAGCATCATTATTATAATGATTAATACATTTCAGTGGTGATCATCGCTGAATGCCCGATTTCTTTCCAAAACATAGAGGACCACTAACTAGCAGTGGCGTTGCAGGAACCATGCCCAGGCTAAAATAATCAGCCTCTAGGGCCATGGTTATCAACATTTAGTGTGCATGAGAATCACTTAGAGAGCTTGTTAAAGATGCAGATTCCAGCACCAGTGCCTATATTTGTATTCAGTAGATCTGCGAGAACTGCATCTTAACAAGGAACTCCGTGATGCACTCTGAGATTCTGAGTGGTCATACAACCCAACCTGTTTCAATGATGGCAAACATCACTCTGTCTTAATTTTGTCTCCCTCAATACATCTGAAGCTTCTAAGGGCAGATGTTAAACTTCAGTAGTTTTTCCCATAGCGATGTTCACAACTATATATATATTTTTTATACTGGATGTTTTTTAAAAGCCCTTTCAATTCACTGTTCCAGTGATCCCGGTAACTGCTTTATGAGAGCCTGAAATGAAGTGGTTATATCTATCTAGGGTGCAAAAACAATCTCAGAGCATGAACCATAGGAGTCACAGAATCCTAGAAGGCAATAGAGGTGGCTGGCGTCATCGGCAGTGAATCATAGAGTTTTAAAAATAATCTTCAGGCAGTCCAGGAGTCTTGGAGGCTGGCTGACACAAAATGCCCATCTCTGCCAAGTGCCCAGCACCAGGAATCAAAACATATGGCTGGGGTGGGCCTGGGAGAGAAGCATCTGTTTTTACAGTTGTAATTGTCCATACAGATTCAGGTCAGCATCAATTACAGCATTTTTCACAGAAAGGACAGAATACTGATCAGTACCTAAGCCTGCCTAACAGTACCAGCTTCATTTTGGATATCTTGACAGACTCTTAAATCAAAAATGAAATGATATTTCCAAAGGGCCATAATGCAACAAAAATGAATATGAGAAACCAATAGACTATCAAGTGTTCCTTTAATTTCTTTGTAAGAACTAGGCTGCATGCTGGGAGAGGAAAGGATTTATTAGGAAGATCTGCTTAATAAGATAAAGTATCTTTCCACAGAAAATCTTAAGAAAATAAGCGGTTATACTCTACTGCATTTTCACCCTTTATGATTTCATTATCTTATCAGACACACAGGACTGCACACTTAAATAGGGAAGTTATTTTTTTCTATTCTTCAAGACCAGATGGAAGGTTTATCCAATTGTAGTTTAGGAAATCTGACATGTAAGGAAGCATGTTATGATTTTACGGACTATTAGAGGTATAACTATTTTAATGATAACTCAGATGAAAATGTCATTTATGGTCATGACAAATATGTATTTTGGGATCTGTTATTCCCAAAGGAGGTATCAATGAGGCTGACCCTTGCCCTAGGGCATGCTTATAAATATATCAGCTTTACAAAACGGATGATGCACCTCGTTGTTTATATTCCCTTAATGACTGACTCTCTGCTTCTGATGTATAGTCACACAAGCTTGTTGTTTGCTGACAAATCCTCCTAGGACTCAATAGGTCAAAGGAAAGGACCAGTGTTGTATGCATCCTGTGATCATCCATCTCACTTCCTTGAGGAACAAAAAGCTCTGAGCTGAGGCAATGTACAGTAGTCAGAACATTGATTAGTAGGCATCAGGAAGAAAGATCATTTTTCTGACTTCATTTATATGCTTGTGTAAGCAGGCAAGCTTCTCTAGCCATGCCTCTGAGCAAAAGTAAAACATGATGGGGGATGAGTTGGGAAACTATCCAGGGAGCTGTGATTCTGGGAGGCCATTCTGTGTCTTGGGTTTAATAGTTTCTGGAGGACTCCGGAGATCATGACACAGAGTGTGAGTGATTCTGGTGTACTGTAGGCTGGGCTTTCAGGAAAGCTGACTCTGAGAGCATCGAAGCAGGATACTTCTTGCACTGTGCTCTTGAGATCAACTCCTGGGGAAAGGAGGGGAAGGAGGAAAGAATGGGCAGAAGAAGCCGAGCTGTGACGTGGGCCCAGCAACAGCTTCAGCTGACCCACAAGCAACTTGAGAGCTAGAATGGCCCTTCAGAGTTGTCCTCAGCTAGGCTCAAATGGCTGGAATAGGATATTTCTGCACCGAACACTGGATATGAACCACCTCAGAAAGTCATCAGGGACACTGCCTTTGGGTCTTGTGGCTCTCTGCATCTGAGGCAGTCCCCAAAGAGGCAGAGCGCTCAGGGTTGTCACCCCCAGGACTCCTAGCAGCTGGGACAACAAAGACTTCATTGACGGAAGAACTGAGCAGTGCATGAAAGTGGCCACCACACCTGGTCAGTCATATTTGGGCTTGTGGCTTATCTGAGTGATTTGCCGAGTTAATGGCAACCCAGAAGGACTGCAAGGCTAGTTGTCAAAGACAAGTCATGCAGCCTGAATTTGGTTCCTTCTGCCTGTAAGAATGGTTTTCTTTTGAGATTTTACTGGGAAGAGCAGAAGTGATTAGTTGTGGATCCGGCCCAAGTTCTGTCACAGCTTAGAATGGAGTCAAGCCATCAATATAGGACATCCAAAATGAAACAGGGACTTCCCCGGTGGTCCAGTGGTTAAGACTCTGTACTTCCAATTCAGGTGACTTGGGTTCAATCCCTGGTCAGGGAACTAAGATCCCACATGCCACGTGGTGCAGCCAAAAGATTTTTTTTAAAAAAAAAAAAAAAAAAAAGAAGGAAAGAAGAAAAGAAACAAAAATCGGATGGGGGTAACACTTGGAAGGTCATGCACTGGGACAAAAATGTTAACAGTGGCTTTATAAAGCCAAAGAATTGATGCTTTTGAACTGAGAAGACTCTTGAGAGTCCCTTGGACTGCAAGGAGATCCAGTCAATCCATCCTAAAGGAAATCAGTCCTGAATATTCATTGGAAGGACTGATGCTGAAGCTGAAACTCCAATACTTTGGCCACCTGATGGGAAGAACTGACTCATTTGAAAAGACCCTGATGCTGGGGAAAATTGAAGGCAGGAGGAGAAGGGGACAGCAGAGGATGAGATGGCTGGATGGCATCACCGACTCAGTGGACATGAGTTTGAGTAAACTGTGGGAGTTGGCGATAGACAGGGAGACCTGGTGTGCTGCAGTCCATGGAGTCGCAAAGAGTCGGACACAACTGAGTAACTGAATTGAACTGAACTGTGTGGATCAAGGACCCTGCTAAGCACTTAATACATACACATCATCTCATTTCCTGCTTGCAACTCTGTATGGCAGGCATTATTATCTCCATTTCCATTTTTATAGGCAAAGAAACAAATTCAGAGAGGAACTTAATGAAAATCACATGGCTGGTAAGTGGGAGAAATTCTGGAGACAGACTGCCTGGGTTCGAATTCTGGCTCCTACTAGACATGTGACCTGGGGCAAGTTGCTTAACCCTTCTGTTGCTTAGTATCATCTTTAAAAAGGGGAACAATAATAATAATACTTATCTCTTACAGCTTTTGTAAGCATTAAATGCATTAATATCAATAAAATACCAAGCAATTGCATTGCTTAAGAGCTATGTGGTTGTATGGGAACTAAATGAATAAGTCAGCCTAATTCCAAAGCCCATGTTCTTGACTATTATGCTACCCTGGCAGGATGTGGATTCTCAGGACATGGAGAGAGAGACCTAACCAGCCTAAGTACTAGGAAGTAGCTAAGATATTAGGCAACTAACCATTCATTCATTCACTTATTCACAGATATTTACTGAGTACCTCTATATATGTGTGCTAGGCATTTTTCTAGGTAGTGGAGATAAAGCTATGAACAAGATAGCTAATGTTCCAGCTATCCCAGAGCTCATATTCTAGTGGGGAGATACTCAATCAACTAAGTGATAGACAAATATCTAAATCATGTCAGGTAGTGGTAAATATTATAAAAATAATGAAGGCAGGATCAGGGCACTGGAAGCTGTGGAAGTAGGCTGTGGGGGAAGGGCAAGTGTGTGCTACTTTAGAAAAAGAACTCAGGAAAAGCCTTTCTGATGAGGTGACATTTGAGCAGAGGTCTGGATGCGTCAGGGAAGGAGTCAGGTAATAATCTGGAAGACAAGCCCAGGCAGAGAAAATAGTGAGAAAAGCCTGCCCCTTGGAGGTGTGCTGAGTTGGGAGATGTGGGCTATCTTCAGAAGGAGAGGAGATCTGGGGCAGGGCAGTGGTCTTCAGCAGAGGCAATCCCCAAAGTGGGCTGACAGCTGAAGACTGCCCCCCGGCTACGTTCCCACCAGCCCAGGGAATAAGTGTTTCATTCTTTAAGGGCTTCCCAGGTGGCACAGTGGTAGAGAATCCATCTGCAATGCAGGAGATGCAGGAGACGTGGGTTCAATCCCTGGGTCAGGAAATGGCAACCCACTCCAATATTCTTGCCTGGAGAATCCCATGGATGGAGGAACCTGGCAGGGCTACAGATCCCAGGCCATGCGATCGCAAAGAATCGGACATGTCTAGCATGCACACACACACACATACACACACACATACACACACACACACACACACACACACACACACACAAGGGCCATCTGGGTAGCACATCTCAGCTTCCATCACCCTGTTTGTGCTTCAGTTCCTTGTCCTACCATTTGGCTTAACTCCTGGAAAAAATGGATCTTTGTCACCAGATAATATATGCTAAACATTTTGCACATTTCATCAAAGTTGCTATGCAAAAGCACCAAGGCTGAAATGTTACTTCGGACATAAGTAGCTCCAAGGACAATGTAAATAATGGAATGCTGATTCCCGAATAACACAGAGGGAAAGAGCAAAAGCCTAAATCTGCCAGTTCTCTGGAAGGGAGTACTTGGCAGATGGATGATTTAAAAATGCGGTACCATGGATCCTTTTGCAACTTGATCAGCACTGCCCACATGCTCTAGAAACCATGTGAACGAAGAAGGCTGTCATTAGAGCTGGAAATTGCCTTGTGATTTTTAGCAATGGTTTGCTCCTAGGCCAGGTTCCGATTTCCCAGTTTCTGAATTCTAACCAGTAATTGCTGTTATAGTGTGTTGGGGTGATGGCTGCTGGAGATTGTGGCAAGAAGATAGAATTCAATTCTCTCCCTTTTAAGGCATCTTAATTATGATTTGGGCAGCATAGGAGCCTTCAACCTGGTAAACTGAACAGCCATTTCCATAGCAGAGAAATAAGCTACTGTTTGACCCAGACAGGGAGCTTTCGGCTGTTGTTTGTTGACCTGAGCCAAGGGAAACAAGATGACAGATTGGACAAGCAGCACACCATGCAATTTATGCCCTTCACGGACTGTCAAACATTAATTTAATTTAATTTTAATCATTGCCATCTGGTGCTTATATAGAGCATCAAGCCCAGATAGATATTTCCTTATCTTGAACTGGGGAATAGTGCTGTGTCTTGGCCTGAAACCATGTCCAGGCACCCAGAGGAGGGAGGCAGGGGGAACGTGGGAGGAGAGCTTTGTATCGATGCCAGACAGGTAATCATGCCCAGCCCCCGAAGCTGTAAATGGCACCTGTTGTTGGTGCTGGTCCCACTGTGGGTTGGTGGCCTCTTCTTCTGCCCCCCAATTATAGAGACATAAAATGCTGAATCATGTCTTTGAATACCTGGACATTGGCAAAAGGGACTGGCAGGGGATGGTGTCTAGGTGAACTGGGACATCTGACTGTGGCTCAAACTTCTTGAGCAGCCAACATGACCAGTAGTCACATTTAATCTGTTCATGAAGTAATGGCTAAGCATTGACAATGGGGATAAAGACTGGGATCAAGTGACCTTTGAGTCTTCATCACCCTTGAGAATTTGTGACTCTTTGTGTCCATCACAGTGCCAGGCCCAACAGGAAATAAGGAAGAAGCATAAGGCAGCAACCCTGCCCTACAAGTCACCTCAGTCCCAGAGGGGATTCTCTTTTCTTCTCAGTCCCTAGACTGAACCACAGGTTACTGGTGGCTAATAAGGGGTAAAAGGACTACCAGTGAAGTCCCAAGGGAGAAGGAGAGGTGACATGAAAAGAGACACCCTTCATTTTTCATTTTTCTTGAATTTTAATTTCTCAAATGCAAAGTACAATAGCTTGATACTTACAAGGCTGGAGGGTGCCATTCATCAAGCCAGCTCTGGCTTCAGGAGACAAACAGTGAGTCCTGTTCATTGCTTTGTGGACCAAGAGCACATAACCTACTTGAAAGAGGGGGAACAAGTTTTCCTTTTTCCTTTGAAAATAGAAACGTCTTTAATTCCTGAGTGTTTGGAAGTAATTTTATTTTTTTAATTTTTAAAAAATTTTATTGAAGTATAGTTGATTTACAATGTTGTTATACATGTTTATGTTCTTTTTCATATTCTTTTCCATTATGTTTTGTCACAGAATATTGAATATAGTTCCCTGTGCTATGCAGTATGACCTTGTTGTTTATACATCCTGTATATAATAGTTTGCCTCTGCTAATCCCAAACTCCCAGTCCTTCCCTCCCTCACCCCTTCTTCCCCTTGGCAACCACAAGTCTGCCCTCTATATCTGTGAGTCTGTTTTTTGTTTCATAGACATATTGATTTGTATACATTTTAGATTCCACATATAAGTGAAATCATATGGTATTTGTCTTTCTCTTTCTGACTCACTTCACTTAGTATAATAATCTCTAGGTCCATCTATGTTACTGCAAATGGCATTATTTCATTCTTTTGATGACTGAATAATATTCCATTGTGCTTATACCACATCTTCTTTATCTATTCATCTGTCAATGGACATTTAGATTGTTTCCATGTCTTGGCTATTGTAAATAGTGCTGCAATGAACATAGGGGTGCATTTATCTTTTTGAATTAGGGTTTTTTCTGGGTATATGCCCAGAAGTGGGGTTGCTGGATCATATGGCAACTCTAGTTTTAGTTTTTTGAGGAACCTCCATACTGTTTTTCATAGTGCTGCACCAATTTACATTTCCACCAACAGTATAAGAGGGTTCCATTTTCTCTATACCCTCTCCAGAGCTAGTTATTTGTAGACTTTTTAAAAAAAATGTTTTTAACTAAAGTGTGGTTGATTTACAGTGTTGTGTTAATTTCTTCTGTACAGCAAAGTAACTTAGTTATACACATATATACATTCTTTTTTATATTTTTTTCCATTATGGTTTATCACAGGATACTCGATATAGTTCCCTGTGCTATGGATTAGGACCTTGTTGTTTATCGATTTCAAATATAATAGTTTATATCTACCAATCCCAAACTCTCAGTCTACCCTCTCCCACTCCCCCCACCAGCAACCACAAGTCTCTGCTCTATGTCTTTGAGTCTCCTTCTGTTTTTGTAGACAGGTTCATTTGTGCCATATTTTAGATTCCACCTATAAATGATATCATATGGTATTTGTCTTTCTCTTTCTGACTTACTTCACTTAGTATAATAATCTCTAGTTGCATCCATGTTGCTGCAAATGGCATTATTTCATCCTTTTTATGACTGAGTAGTATTCCACTGTATATATATACATATTCTTTATCCATTCCTCTGTTGATGGACATGTAGGTTGTTTTCATGTTTTGGCTATTGTGAACAGTGCTCCTATGAACATTCTGGTGCATATGTCTTTTTGAATTATAGTTTTGTCTGGGTATATTGCCAGAAGTGGGATTGCTGGATCAGGTGGTAATTCTAGCTTTAGTTTTTTAAAGAACCTCCATAGCAGCTGTATCAACCTACATTCCCACCAACAGTATAAGAGGGTTCCCTTTTCTCCACATCCTCTCCAAGCATTTGTTATTTGTAGACTTTTTAATGATGGGCATTCTGACTGGTGTGAGGTGGTACCTCAGTATAGTTCTGATTTGCATTTCTCTAATAATTAGCAACAGTGAACATCTTTTCATGTCGACAGTAATTTTAAATACATGCTCATTGCCAAAATAATTTGGATAATATAGGAAGGTAGAAAGTAACAAATTGGTCACAGGCAGATACAGACCACCATTAACATTTTGGTATATGTCTTTACATCTACACACACACACACACACATGCACACACACACAAATGAGCCATGTTACGGATAATGAAAAGCAACATCTCTTGCTGAGTGATTCTCTTCGCCAGCCAGATGTCAGCGTGACCAGAAGGAACATCCAGGGGCTTCAAGCAGGAAAAGGGAGAGTGTCATTGCAAAAGTTGCCACTTCAAATTTCAAGGCTGGATGTTGTTTCCAGCACAAGCTGTGTCTGTCCAACCCAATTCTTGGCAACCACCAAGGACTGGGTTGCCAGCACTTCTGAAATAGGAGGCCACCTCTATTCAGAATGTGAATCTTGTTCCATTCTATGAAACATTACATTTTTCCCTTTGAAAATGAACAGAAAGCACTTCTCATCATGGAGGGCTAAGGGGCAAGTACAGGTTCGAAGAAACACTTGGAAGAGTTAAAATGGAGCATGGTAAGGAAAGAAAAAAAATCATTTTGTGCCTTCCTTTCTTGACTACACAGATTTTTTTTTTTTATTACAGTATAGTTGATTTACAATGTTACATTAGTTTTGGGTGTACAGCAAAGTGATTCAGTTATATTTATATCCACTGTTTTTAAAATTCTCTTCCCATATAGGCAGACTTTTTTGTTTTGGTTAAAAGAGAACACTATTCCATACAGATCCCATTTTGATGCGCGTGGATCAAAATTAAAAGGACATGTATTGTCCCAGGTAAGGAGGTAGTTGAAGCTTTCTCCTTGGGGGAACTCGACTCCCTTCTGGAGAGTGACTAGAGAACAGAGGCCCACAGAGCCAGACTGTAAGAACAGTGGTAAAGGAAGCCAGCCAGGCCTGTTTTGAGGGAGAAGGGAAATCTTATATCAGTGGGAAGGTGGGCTGGACTTACTTTATATTCTTCTGGAAGCTAGAACAAGAATGAAAGGATCAAACCTATTGTGAGACAGGCAGCTGATATATGAGACTAGAGAGGATGGAGAAGGAAAAGCAGTGAAGGCAGCTCATGTTAATTTTAGCACCTAATATGTGGGTGATTGCAGCCATGAAATTAAAAGACGCTTCCTCCTTGGAAGGAAAGTCATGACCAACCTAGATAGCATATTAAAAAGCAGAGACATTACTTTGCCAACAAAGGTTCATCTGGTCAGGCTATGGTTTTTCCAGTGGTCATGTATGGATGTGAGAGTTGGACTGTGAAGAAAGCTGAGCACCGAAAAATTGATGCTTTTGAACTGTGGTGTTGGAGAAGACTCTTGAGAGTCCCTTGGACTGCAAGGTGATCCAACCAGTCCATCCTAAAGGAGATCAGTCCTGGGTGTTCATTGGAAGGACTGATGCTGAAGCTGAAATTCCAGTAGTTTGGCCACCTCATGCGAAGTGTTGACTCATTGGAAAAGACCCTGATGCTGGGAGGGATTGGGGGCAGGAGGAGAAGGGGATGATAGAGGATGAGATGGTTGGATGGCATCACTGACTTGATGGACATGGGTTTGAGTAAATTCCCGGAGCTGGTGGTGGACAGGGAGGCCTGGCGTGCTGCGATTCATGGGGTCGCAAAGAGTCGGACATGACTGAGTGATTGAACTGAACTGAACTGAACTGATGTGTCAGAAGTTGTGCTAAATTCCTTGTATTATCTCACTTAATCTTTACAGTATTCTTAAGAAGTAGATAAATATGACTAGTGGTATTTTATAGTAAAAGAGAGTAAGATTCTCTGACCTGTTTGGTTCTCCAGCAGCTCTATTTTCCCACATCACACTCTGAAAATGGAATGCATATCCCTTATGAGCTAGTGTGTCCCTGGTAACCTGGGTGGATTTAAACAAAGACTAGATGATCATTTGTCAGAGACATTCCTAAGAGGCGATCCATGTATTGGTACAGAACTGGAACACACGATTTCTAAGAATCCTTCCAATTGCCTCTCCTAATGAGGCCTCTTGAACTAAAACATATCATGACTGTTTATCTTCTAGGACATCTACTATAGTCATGATTAGAATTACTTTTTTGGCTAGGGCATGTTCCTCAGAGAAAGCCACTTAAGATATATCCCTGTGAGTGTTTGCTTGGAAGAATAACTCTAGCACATATTATTGGCACCCTACCCAATTCTCAGCACTCACCATTCCCATGCATGCCCACAGGATTCTGCGACAAGCACCAAATGGTCCCCATGAGGGGGTTTTCTTTTGGTTCTTGAAAGGTAGGCTGGAAGTGCCAGAAACTTAGCATGCTTGGGAGCAGTCTTCAGCTAATAACAGATGGGATTTGGAAGATAAATATTTTGGCTTCCTTGTCCTTGTTTGAAACAACTCTGAGATATGCCTCCTTGAGTCTCCTAGAGTTCCCCAGGAGACCTGAGTCTTAGTTGCCCATAGGAGTAACTGGTTCTTTAACACACTCTATTGATTTTATTCCCTTTCTTTGTCTCATTTACCCTCTCACTTACTGGTGCTTTCACCATCACTCAGGCCAGTTATACTGAAATCCTTATCTCCCGGTCTGCTTTTGCAGGAACCCAAACCAAGATACCAATAATATTCACCCATTAGCATGGGCTTTCACAACTTCAGCACTACTGACATTTGGGGCTAGAAAATTCTTTGTTAGAGGGATAAGCAGTGGTTCCTGTGCACTGTGGCATGTTCAGCAGCATCCTTGGCCCACTAGATGCTAGAAGTACCCTCCCCCTAGTTATGACAACCACAAATGTCACCAGGCATCGCCAAATGTCATCTAGGAGACAAACTCAGATCCACTTGAGAGCCCTTGCCTGTCTGAAGTGTCCATGGGAAGCACAGAGAGAAGAGGCCTTACGAGGCAGACCTGTTAGGGTAGGCTGTTGCCAAGCTTCCCAGTGAGCTCTAGAGTTTAATAGATGGCACAAGTGGGATGAAGAGGAGGCTGTATGGAGGTGTGTGTATTTGGGGAGAGCAAAATGATGAACCCAGTCCTCCTGTGCCTGGTAGCAGGTGTCCCTTGTCCAAAGTAGAGGAACAGCTCAAAACTAAGTTGTACCTGTTTACAATTCCTTTTTAAAAAATGACAAGCATACAAAGACAGTTTTGCTGTTGGTGTCCCATCTGTTTTCAGGTGAGTTCAGTTTGGATGACAGGTCCTTAAGCAGCCATTTCACAGTCTCTCAGTGTCTGGATTGCTCGTGCTGTTTTGACTTGTCAGTAGTTTTGTGCAGCTATTTAAAAAATCAATATGCAGTTCCAGTATGGGGAATGATGTCCATGAGAGTAGAGGGTTCAATAAAAGATGCAAATGCTTTCTTAGTTGGAGCTTTGGGTCTGATTTGGCCGGATATATAAACATGCAAATGAGACCCCTGAAGAGAGTTACAGATTTTCAGATCTGGGCTTGCCTGGTGGCTCAGTGGTAAAGAATCTGCGTGCAATACAGAAGACACAGGTTCAATCCCTGTGTCGCAAAGATCCCCTGGAGAAGGAAATGGTGACCCACTCCAGTATTCTTGTCAGGAAAATCCCATGGACAGAGGAGCCTGGCGGGCTACAGTCTGTGAGGTTGCAAAAGAGTTGGACATGACTTAGCAATTAAACAACAAAAAGGAGATTGCAGTATAGGCTCCCAAAGCCCTGTATTCCCTGTAAATAGAAGTAGCAAAGAGGTTAAAAACTATGACAAAGTCTTCATTTTATCCACTGGATTCCTGGCTAAAAGTACTAATTGGGGTTTCTCATTTCTACTGTACTCCAATACCATCCAAGGTCAAGTGGGGAAGCAAGTTGGTGGTGGATACTGTCTGATCCCTGCCCAAATCCTAACAGATGTGCTCCGCACTCAGCCCAGTGTGCTTTTCTTTTAATGACTAGCACCCGTGACTTTCTTCACTGTTCCCTTGGGCTACTGAAGTTGCCTAACCTGTACACAGACCCTGGAATCTATATCCACCTAGAGACACCCATAGCCAATGGATGGGAGTATAAAAGTTCAGTTCCCTTGCCTCATGTTGAAATAAACTTTAGGTATAATTCATGCTCCAAAGCTACACCGTGGGATGATTCTGAAGCTGAGCACTTCCTAAAATTGCAACTTTGCTTCTTGGATTCCTTTCTTTCTCTTTCCTGCTTCACCACTGTCTTTTGGTCTCTCTGGGAGCACTTTCCCAATAAATCTCTTGGATAGGAATTCTCATCTCAAGGTCTGCATCTGGGGAATCTGACACAAGACATAAGCATTCCACAGTCTATATTTGAGTGGTAGAAGGTGAATTCTACCTTTTGCATGGGACGTTCTATACCCTTATCTTCTCCTGTAAAGTAGGCATTCCTTAAATGTTTCTTACTGTAGTGACCATCTTGAGCTGGAGAACTGAGAACAGAAATAGACCTCTGCCATCTATGCACTGCTCCCCTCCCTCTGCAGCTGGCAGGGCCACAAAGGACCTCAGGAGGTGTTGCTGAATCTCACTTAGCCCAAGGAAGTCAGAGAACCTGGCTTTGCTTGTGCTTTAAATGAATTTGATCTTGACACCCAAAGCTGTGCCTCTGTGCTTTCATAATTGAAAGGACATAGCCACAGAAAAACAAGTGATGCAGCAAAACAGGTCTGCAGTGAGGAAAGTGTGTTAGTCGCTCAGTTTAGTTCAGATCAGTTCAGCTGCTCAGTCGTGTCCGATTCTTTGTGACCCCATGAATCGCAGCACGCCAGGCCTCCCTGTCCATCACCAACTCCCGAAGTCTACTCAAACTCATGTCCATCAAGTCAGTGATGCCATCCTGCCATCTCATCCTCTCTCGTCCCCTTCTGCTCCTGCCTCCAATCCCTCCCAGCATCAGGGTCTTTTCCAATGAGTCAACACTTCGCATGAGGTGGCCAAACTACTGGAATTTCAGCTTCAACATCAGTCCTTCCAATGAACATTCACGACTGATCTCCTTTAGGATGGACTGGTTGGATCTCCTTGCAGTCCAAGGGACTCTCAAGAGTCTTCTCCAACACCACAGTTCAAAAGCATCAATTTTTCGGCGCTCAGCTTTCTTCACAGTCCAACTCTCACATCCATACATGACCACTGGAAAAACCATAGCCTTGACTAGATGGACCTTTGTTGGCAAAGTAATATCTCTGCTTTTTAATATGTTATCTAGATTGGTCATAACTTTCCTTCCAAGGAGTAAGCATCGTTTAATTTCATGGCTGCAATCACCATCTGCAGTGATTTTGGAGCCCAAAAAATAAAGTCTGACACTGTTTCCACTGTTTCCCCATCTATTTGCCATGAAGTGATGGGACCAGATGCCATGATCTTAGTTTTCTGAATGTTGAGCTTTAAGCCAACTTTTTCACTCTCCTCTTTCACTTTGATCAAGAGGCTTTTTAGTTCCTCTTCACTTTCTGCCATAAGGGTAGTGTCATCTGCATATCTGAGGTTATTGATATTTCTTCCAGCAATCTTGATTCCAGCTTGTGCTTCTTCCAGCCCAGCATTTCTTATGATGTACTCTGCATATAAGTTAAATAAGGAGGGTGAAAATATACAGCCTTGATGTACTCCTTTTCCTATTTGGAACCAGTCT